>NT_176554.1:828599-828763 GCF_000188095.3 Bombus impatiens | reverse complement strand
CCCGCCGAAAGAGCATTCGAGTCGAGTGAGCTTTCGCGTCCCCAGGCCAATCACCGTTCACCGATTCTAATCTAAGCCAATGCCTGGGTGCGCATTAAATGTCAAACGTTATTCGTGCCTCTGTTTCGTGATGCCGACGGCGACGACACCGATCGACGTCTACG
>NT_176554.1:825199-828471 GCF_000188095.3 Bombus impatiens | reverse complement strand
GTCGATCGCGGTATTGTTGCCGGTGTTCTGTCAGACAGACGGTCGAAAACCACCGACACGACTTTCACAAACGTTTAACGCTGCTTTTGACATGGGCCCGTTTTCATGTATGCGGTTCGCGGCTTACATTTGCGGACCTCGCGCTACCATATCATCTAATTATGCGGTGAAACGTAACTGATTCATCGATTCGTGGAACAAAGTCACGTAGATTAGCAGCTTTAAATAATGCACAACAAAATAACACGCGTGTCGTTTACGTATACGATTGTACAGGAAAATTAGAGAATCGATGGTTTAGCGTGTGGTTGCGTTAAACTTTTCGCTAAAATTTTTTCGAAGGAAACTAACATACACGTTAGAAATAATTGATCGCGTTAAGAATTAACGTTGCGACGCGTGGTTCCCGAAATATTTAAGAAATATCGATCTATATCGTGGTGCACGTCGCATTCGAGCCCGGCACGATGGGTAAGTTGGAGAACGGGTGGTCTGGTTTTAGGATTGATGAGCCAAGCAAAGCAGCGGAGCCATGTGGCGAGCTACATTACCACGGCGTTATGCGCTGGCACATTCACGTGTGCTGCTGCATTAATTGATGTACGTCTCTGCATCAACACCGATCCGCCTTCTCGTGAGAACCCGTCATGTGTTCTGTTCAACGTTTCCGATACACAAACGCACACCATACATATAGGATGGGCAACGTCAACGCGAAGGAAGCTCCGATCGACAGGAAGACAGGTAAATGGACGCGAAGCCACCGATCGAAGGTACATCGTTTATCCGAGATAATAAATTTCGCTCGGCAACTAGGTCGCATATTACGTGAAAACGGCATATCCTCCTCTGCGCTCCGCAACATCGATAGACTATGCAAAATCTTCCCAACGATTATTTATCGTGTTTTCTATTTATACACCGTAATTGAATTTCGAAATTGCGCCATAGATTTCATCGAGATGTGTTCATATTCGGTGAAATATGACAGTGTTTATAAAAAATCCATATTTTCATAAAAAATTGATAACACAGCGATAGATAGAAATTTCTTCGTTTCTGCAAGTTAAAACGTTGAATCTTTTTCGATATAGGTTCCCAAATGGTTGAAACACAGATTAGTAAATTATAGAAAAGTTCCGCTTCAAACGTCGACATTCGTTCGTTTATATGTGCGTAATACCACGCGTTGCTCTCGATGCAATAGTTAAAACGCAGGGAGTACATTTTACCGTGTGAAACAGCCGAAAACGCGAAGGGGAACGAAATTACACGGAGAAACCAATACCTTGATTAAAACATCGAGAAATCGTTTGGCACATCCGGCAGGAGCGCCGGAAGTTTCAAGTTAACGGAGGAAACAATTCATTTTATCGCGTTCCACTTGATAAAAGTCGAAAAAAGGAAGAGTTGAAAATCCCTTCGTAATAGGTATAGGATCGATCGAAGTTGGATTTAACCCCGTTATCTGCCGGTTGATAAAGACTCGCGGGATTCGTGAAACACGTTGAAGCGCAGACCGGAACGTAGACACGCCCGCTATCGAGCAGCTGCGTTTCTTCGCGTGCGCTCACACGTACGCGCGCCTAATGCCCTTCGACACGTATGCGTGCACACGTGTACACGTGCATTCGAGCTCAGTACGTATGCAAAAGCGGGGCGAGGAGGTACTATTGTAAACGTTCCGCGTACAGCCTGTACAACATATGGGTACATATAACGTAACGGTTGCGCATATGCCGCCAGAAATAACCGCGCGTAAACAGACGCACGAAAATCTTTTACGAGTTCGATGCGTGAGCGAACGGGCGAGCGACCGATATAAAGAGGGCCGGTGCATGAAAATTCGCGGTCGCTCGTAAACTCGCCTAGATCCATGTATTTTCGTACCCGTCTATCGGAACGTCTATATAGCCGGAATCGGCACCTCGTTTTTACAACCGTGTTACGCATTTTCTGCGTTAGCTTGGTACGTTGTGCCAACGATTTCGTGACTAGATTCTTGATGCGTTTAGGAAAACACGATATTCCAAATATTGCACCTTCGTCGAATTATCGCCAAGGGCTAACGCGCGATCGCTTTAATCTTCAAGAACCTCAATGGACTCGTTCGTTCGTAGAAAATAATCGACCTGATTAATTCAACCGACCAGATACATTGGTATAATTTGCATTAATTTGCACGAATAAGATTCTCACTCACCATTTGTAAGTCGTTCCGACGCGACGATACAACTTCCACTATATGAACCATTGGTAACAGTTTCGGCTCGCGCGTAAACAATCTCGCAAAGAAGAACGAAAACAAACTAGGCGATATCTCGAGATGAAGTACACCTCAACGCCGCGATATCACCGCAAAATTAACGAGATCTATCGAATAAAAGCGTAGTTCACTGTCGTGTGCGACGACACGCGAGTACAATGCGATGCGACGCAACGATCACGGCGCAGGACGACACGAACGTATTTAATTCGTCGCGCATCCGCGCGCCTCCGAGAATCTCCGAAGCGTCGTTTTATATTGCACGTGTTTCCGCCCGCGATTTTCCACTGCATGAAAGGAGAACCGGGTTGGCAGCCTGTCTCCGTCTGTTTTTCACCTTCTTTCTCTTTTCTTGTTTTTTCGTGCACGTTTTCGCCACGATATTCCGCGAACACGTATACGAATAAAGTGCGCGGGCTTTTCGCGCGAATGTCCAGGGAATATGTGTGTGCGTAGACGTGTGCGTCTATGTACGTACGTGGTGAAGCGTCCTTTCGGGATAGAAAAAGAGGGACAGAACGCGCGACGAGAGTGCGAAGGAGACGGGAAGGACAGAGCGCTACAGATAAAACCCCGAACGCAGCTCGTCCGCGACTGATTCCCCAGGCCTACACGCACCCTCTAGTTTTCTCCCTTTCATCCCCCACTACCCACCCTCCCGGCCGCTATCCCCCTTCTTCCTTTTCTCTCCCACCCTCCTGTTCCCTTCTAGCCTCTCGCCCATCGCCCCTCTGCGACCCTGTCGGCCCTTTCTCCTTCCGATGTCCCCCTCTTTGACTCTACGCACCCTCTGAGAGAAAGCTCACGCACCCTCGTAGCAGCCGATATATGTCCTTCTCCCTCTCTCTCCCTCTCTCTCTCCCCTTCTCTCTCCCTCTCTCTCTCTTTTCTACCTCCTGCCGTCTCTTCCTCCTTCTCGTTTTCCGTCTGTCTCTCTTATTCTGCTGGAAATCCCTTGCTATCCGCTCGTCCAACCACCTCGCCACCAATCTCCCCCGCCTCTTTT
>NT_176554.1:816643-824143 GCF_000188095.3 Bombus impatiens | reverse complement strand
CTATCCTTAGAACTATATCACATGTTCGTTTTCTTTGTGAACTGATGTACAATAGTTCGTATCGCGTTAGCCATACTCCATCTTTTTGGTAATTTATTAACTTTCTTTGAAAGCGAGAACGTCTCGCAGAAAGCGATATGACAATCAGAATCTCTACAATAGATTGCTTCACCGCGAAAATACGGTTTAACATACTCCGAAAGCAATAGAATTGCTTACTGCATTATTGCTTTGGAATCAATGAGTCGGTGCCAATAAAGTTTCAAACGAACAAAGTACAGTTTTTACGTTCGTTTGTTCTGCTAGCAAAGTGTTATCAACGTAACTCAACTTGGGTCGCAAGAATTTTAGAAATATTGAGATTTTGTTTGCAAAACATCGAAAAATGTAGAAGTAATCTAACGAAAGAATAGGCAATTTCAAACATTTAGATACAAATATTTCTGTCATGACGCGATATTACGTTTTTAAAGAGATTTACCTATCTTGAAAACAATGTTTCTTTTACATCATTTAATAGAATATGCACGTATAAATATGCGTGTATTCCAAATGGAACAAAAAATATCGAGGAAATAATTTCTTTCTCTCGCCGATAGGTCCCAAAAGAGAAATCGTATCGATGGCATTATGACATCAGAGACTAAGCTATCAACAGATAAGCAACGTCGCAGAAAGAAACGTTGGACGTAACTTTTTCATTCTATAGAATCAAATATTCGTTTAGTGAACGAGTTGATAGATGGATATTCGTTATACGGTTTCTGCAACTAAGAGTAGATAGATTTCGGGTAAATTCGTAAGGATGCTGATCGTATTGCGGCAGCACTATGAGCATTAAAATAGAATATACAAATTTATGTTAAATCAACGCATGTTGTTTTCTAATTTATACTCCTCCGCTGCTATCACTTGTAAGAAATGAAAGAATGAGAAAGATTGGTCGATGAGGCGACGTGTTATCTCGAAGCGAAGTTATTCGTTTTACCGAAGGTCATTGAAATTTCCCTCGTTATCGGTGTGATTCCGCTGGGAGATACGTTTTCCCGTGAACTGGGAACCGTATAAGGAGATAAACTCGGATCAGAACGCAACGAAGGAAAAGGGAAATATAAAGCACGCGAATGGAGAGGAAGAACGCGAAAGGACCTGCAGTTAACCTCTCGACTCCCGCCCCCCCTCTTGCCCCGGGATTTGTTGGTCCAGAAGGACCACTCGTACGTACATTCGCAAAACTCTCTACCGACTTCTCCTCGCTACCCTTTTTCTCCGCCCTCTTGGCATCTCCCGTAGCTCGCGTTTTTAAAGGGCGCACAAAAGCCACCGGAAATTGCTCCCGGCTCTTCCGACGTTACGGACGTTCTACGCCTGTCTTTCTCTCCCACAGCTTCTTCGTTTTCCTTCGTCCTCTGCTGCTCAGCAGCCAGTCTTCCTTCTCTTCTGTTTCTCTGCCCTTCTTCCTCGTCTTTTTTCCGCCATCGACGATTTCACGAGTAGATACCTACTGAGGCGGCAAGAGCTCCGATAATGGCGGATTTGGATAGCGGCCGTGCTATGCCGCTTCTGCACCAATTCGGCCGTAGATGAAGCGTGCGGCCTATGCCACGACGAACGATCCACAGAGACGAAACTGGCTTTAACGAAGCACGATCTCGTTCAAGTATATCGCGCGAAAGATCTGTCTATCAACGTGATACATCGAATCGTAGCGCGCCAACGGAACTACTTCCAATGTGATTTTCTGTTTGTCGCAGGATCGTAAACCCTAAAATTTAGCGCGAAATCCTTCTCTGTTTCGCATGCTGACAACTCGCCGATTTAATCCTACGTTTAGTGAATGTTTCGATCAATTATAATAGGGCAATCCGTAGAATTGGTAAACGATAGAGGAAAAACGTGTACGTACCTAGTATCAATTTTGAGCGTTCGCCTCGGTATAATTAACGCGTTATCGCGAGCTGAAATCTCCATCGTATTCATTTATTCACCCTTCCATTCGTTATTCGTTCTTTAATCGCGCGATGCAAAAGAACTGGAATATTATTTTTGCGTTCGGAAATTACTTCTTTCCCAGTAACAGTGCAAATTGACTTTATCAACGGAAATATCAATGAGACGCAACATCTTTGGAAACTGTTGACAAAATATTTACTTAGCGATAGGAGAGAAGATGGGAATAGGCAGAGAAAGGGACCAAAGTGAAAGTTGGTAAGGAAAACTTGAACGAACCAGGCCGCGTTGCTTTTTGATGACTTCGGGGAACTTCATCTCGAGAAGATGAGACCTAAAAAGGACTTGGAAACTTAAATGTTGATATGGAAAGTAAGAGATCTGGGGCGTTATGGATTAAGCGATCAATCCCCTTGGGGGATGACAGACAATTTGCAACCGTGAAATATGACAGAATATGTTTCATCACCTTTCCTTCATGTAATAATCTTGGTTATAGCTCTCGTACGATCTCGTACAACGCCGATTAAATGAAATATAAATTTGTCTTTTTAAAAACGTTGGTTTAATTCGCTTAATTCGATAGAGAACAAAATGGAAAACGAAGCGAACGAAAATTACTGTCAACGAGTGATCAATTCTTCATCGTCCCAAAATATTGATCGATCTCTTTATTTGGTATTAACGATGTTTCGAAGATGTATATTTAACAGTTTTGACAAGCGATCGATATACGTATAAGCCAGGAATATGCGGACAGAGAATGGAAGGTATATACATTAACTTAATTAATCAAGAGATATTTATATTTTTCGCGTGATAAAGCTGATCTTGTTGACAGACATCCGTTTATGTCGACGCAGACACAGGTTTCGTGATATTTTTTCCTGACATGCGAGGACAAACGTTCGAAATACACGACGCCTCGACTACTACTTACTTGCTCGCACTAACTGGATAGAGAATCCTGTGACGTAATCGTACACGATCGATTACGTCACTGGGTGGCAGCTCAATGCGAAGTCGATCGATCTCCCATAAATTACGGATGATCCTCCACTAACTATGAGACGTCCACTCATCCCCTATCAAGCACGGCTCGCCTGTCGAGTTGCGGGTGCAACGACTAAGCCCTCTATCTGACCCTTCCAGACCCTTTTCGTCTCACGAATCTTCATCGGGATCCACTCGGCTATGTCATACGCATTCGTCCTAATAACTGGTATTCGCGTCTAAACCATTTGTTCGGCCGAAGCCTAAAAACCCAAGCATTGAGATTCTTTTCGATACGAGGACCGAGTACTTGCGCGAGTTTACGTTTTTTCTTCCTTTTTTATTTCTTTTCATTTTTTCCTTTTAGTTCATGGTTCGAAAAGGGATAGTTTGAGATATCTTCTCGACACGTACGATCCATCATAGCCTTGTAACTGATAGAGATATTTGCGCATAGCGTTGCTTTACGTTTTTGCAGGCAATATTTCAGAAAAATTGCAGTTTGAATCGCGGTGTCGAGTTTGAAAGTATAGCACCAACATCATGACTTTTTTTCCACCCATTTGTCACACATATACGTCTACCATAAATCCTCGGTTGGTGGTCAAATTGCGCTGAAAATTATGTTCCGTATAGGATGCGATTCCCAGGATAATTATTGAATTTTTCAAAAGCTCCGGGGAACTGAAAAATTGATACTTTCCGAAAATTGATACTTTCCGTGATAGATCGTTCCGGCGTTCGAAAAATCGCGTTCGAATACGTGTACGAACTGCCAAACTGTATCGATGTGGCGCGACAGTGTGGTAAATGCTAATACAGATATATCGATGCAAAGGAAGTAGATTTTAACGTTCTCAAGGGTGATATCGATTCCGTATAACCAGAAGTACCAGTCTCCCGAGGATACTGTAAAATCTGATCACGAACGATATTATCACGATACGTATATCCGAGGCAGATATTATTCATATACCGTGTACGCTTGTAAAGAAGCCACGGGCTATGGTGAATGTGCGCGTGGACTCGAGGCAACCCTCGTCGCTAACTCACGAGAGATCCTTTTACCGCGTTTCCCGGTACCCGAGTCCGCGATTAGCGACCCTCCGTAACTCGTTCCAGGGTACTCGTTCTACCATTCCTTCGGTCTATGACTCTTCGATGTCCTTCGTGCTACCCCGCTTTTCCCGATTCCCGTCTTCTTCGCTTTATCACACTCTTCGTTCGAATCTCTCTGCTTGCTCATTATTCCTTTAGTTGCCGTTTTTTAACGAGCACTTTATCATCTCCTTTCGTATCGACAAATCGCGAGTGCTTATTTTTTTCAACGTTTCTCGGCATACAGTGTTCATTAACTTATGCCATTCGTGTTACTTTTCGTCGAACTTGGCGACGTTTCAGAAAAGCAAATATCTACAACGGCCTACGGCCGTTTCGTATTTTCTTCTTCCGTAAATAATGCAACATCGGTATACATGGATCTCCCTTTGTTTCGTCCTAATACGCATCTCATAATCTCGAGTTTCAATGAAAATAAACGGGCGAGAACGGATCTCGAATATTCTATTTCCGTTCAGAGAGAAAGCGGCTGATTAGCCATTTATTCTGAACGAATACATTAACCTGTTGAAAGACCAAGCTCGAGCATCGAGAATGCTGCGTTTTATCTCAAAAGCCAGAAGGCAGAAGTGGAAAGCATCGATTACGATTGAGCTTCAGCCGGTGACCAACCGATTGAACGTCGAAAAAGCGCACCAGGGTAGAAAGGTAGAGAACGTTTCAAAGGGGAGAAAAAAATTAACAGACGCCACATGCTTCAAGGGTGGGCTTTAGGGAAAAAGAGAAGGGGAGATCTATCGAAACCTCGATCCAGGTGTGTTAAAAGTTTGGCAGTCTGTATGAGGTGGTATAAGTTTTACGCTCACGTATTTGCAATTAATAATATTATTTGAATAATTATTCTTAAAAATATCTGCCTATAACGAGCGAAAACTTTTGTTACAGAATAGTACGATCTTTGTACGATACAAACTCGTATTGTATACAACAAAATCGTATTAAGGTGTATCACTATTCATATTTTAAAATAAACATTTTCATAAGACAATTTAGAAACAAGATATTTTATACGTAATTGTATTATCCGCATAAAATTATACACATCGAATCGAATCACAGAGAGATCAGAGCAAAATTATTTTCTATATTACGCGATTGTACCTCTTCTATTGAAACTTATAGTGAAACTACTACGATGCGAGCAGAGCAAGGGTTTCTGGAAATTCTATTCTCCTCGGAAGAATAGTCAGACTTCCTAAATTAATTAGGCTAAGCTGTGGTCTCGTTCCTTTCGTTTCATCCCCCAAATACTAGCGAGTATTGGCTATAAATAATGGAATTACGTAACTGCGTCACCATGAGGGGAGAACAAAGAATCATTTCGTTCCGCTCCCACTTTCTACCCTACTTCGATCTCTCTGTGTCGTCATGGCGTTTTACGATCTTTTCGTTCTGATATTATTTTGAAACACAATATTACACGCTTTAAAATATAGCACTAGGCATGTTTGGAAGATTAGAAGGAGGGCTAAAGGAAAATAACGTTCTGTTCGAGAGGTTTTGGGCTATCGGTAGATTCTGCATTTCGATAATTCCGATCGTCGTTCCTATTGTCGACGTTCTCGGCGTATTGTCAACTAAAATGAGCGTGTTACTTCTTAGATGAGACTTAACAAGCTATGTAATCGGCTTCTTGTACAAAGTACGTTAAAGTACCTTAGCATTTCCAAGTTCTTGCAGATGGCAAGGAGAGCTTAAAAATCGTAGTTCCAACTTCTTTTTCTTTCTTCCTGCGGAAAGTGCTTTAACGAAAGACGAATATTCTTCCTTCGTTTCCAAACGACAATGGTTAATAAAGCGTAATACGATATCTTTTGTAAGTGTACAATGAATCACCAAAGTATTTTTCAACGTTTACAATTAGTCGTGTCTTGTTACAGTGCCGATGAAATACCAACAAATTTATACAATATTTTTCGTAAGTGTGTAAATACTTTCGCATGTTGTCAGTGAAATTAGAATACGCAGATTGTATTCAATCTATTATCTACACGTTTCGTAAAGTACAATCTCTAATATCGATCAATTTATCGACGTTAAACGCTATTAGCTATCCTATACTATACTCTGATTATACTATATATAGTATATATACTGATTATGCTATATATACTATATATACCATATATGATATAATCAGAGTGTTAGTCCGCGGCTTTTAAATATATCGATTAGAATCTAAGGCGAATTCGGCTTTATTAAGCACCAGGGACGTAATACGAGAAAACATATGGCTTCGTATTAAACGATACTGATACCGACTCTAATTTCGAGTAAACGCTAATCTAATTAACACAGATCACGCAAGTATTTCATCACGGCCGTTCAATCTTTTTTCTAAACGAATACAGATCCTGATTATTTTTCGTTGAAACGATTTGCAAAGATAAGATTGCGAGCCAAAATTTAAAATAGAGCAATGTTGTAGCAGAGTGAAGTGATTCACAGTTGGTCATCAAAGAAACGTATCACAGACGTATCGTTGTTTGTTCTGTGTTATCGCGAACAATTTTTACCGTTGATAATGGGAAAGAACAGGAAGCCAAAGGTTTCGGTTCGGCGTTAATTTCGTTTTACTTAGCGATTCCGTCAGCTTGGTGAAAATTGCGAGCGTCGAAGTTTGGTCAACGTTAACGTTACATCATTGTCGTTGTAATTAAATTTTTATACTCTTTCCAATAAACCGACAAACGAGGCCAATCGATCGCGGACATCCGCATATAAAAAATGCGCCACGTTGTTTCCCCTGCTAATGATGCGTACTCACGTGTAAGCTTTATTACGTGGCATACACTCGAATAAATTGAACAAAGAATCGATAATTTTCAAATTTCTGCCTCCTCTCCTTTAATAACTGCATCCTATTTTGCAGTCCGTTAACTTGCATTGCTCACAGCTCACGATTAGTTTTCACTCGACCATGTAAACAAGATAATTATAATTTATTAACTTCCCTTCTTACAACGTAGGCTATCAAGTTGACCTGACATTATGTATACATAACACGTTATGTAAACCGTATATTCGTACATTCACTATTTTCCGTCAAGCATAGAATAACGATTTTTATCTTGGGTACATTCAAAGCGATTTCGAAGTTGACGTCTTTATTTGATTAAGGATCGTAGCACGCCTGGTTGAAAAACATAAAAAAGGAAAATGAGAGAATAGAAATAAAACGAGAGAACTCTTTATATTCAACCGTAAAAATCGTGGTGGACATTGATCGATTTTTTTACATCTCGAAAAACTCGCGCTTCTTGAAAACCGTGCATTGACATCAAAGCCCTGGCGCCGCGTGCATGCAGCTTGCACCAGTCTAGTGTTAATTTCTCGTTAACCGGGAAAGAGAGACAGAGAGAGAGAGAGAGAGAGAGAGAGCGAGCGACCGAGAGAGAGAGAGAGAGAGAGAGAGAGAGAGAGAGAGAGAGAGAGGGG
>NT_176554.1:802371-816353 GCF_000188095.3 Bombus impatiens | reverse complement strand
GGGAGAGAGAGAGAGAGAGAGAGAGAGAGGTGATCAGTTGTCAGTGACAGCCGGACGCAAGGGTGGTATTGTCGAGGTCGCGTGGCACTAGGGTCGCAGAAGTGGAAGGGATAGAAACGGGAAAAGGGGGTTGCTGCTGGGTGGCTTGAACATTGGAGGCTGCAATAGGGGTGGTTTGACAAGTCCGATTGCGCAACTCGGATGAGATCTTATCGGTGCTCGTGACGAACACTCGGGTTGCGGACAGAAGGGTGGAAGAATGGCGAGCAGTTGCCGAGGTGGTTCTCGACTTGGGAACGAGCTGGTCAGCAAGCAGCGTATCGAAAGGATAACGGAAACGAAGGAACATCGAAGAGGGTGTTCGTGTAGCCGATGGCGATGCAGGTGATGGTACACCGATACCGGTGGCCGCGGCAATGGCGATGGTGCTTGTGCGCCTTGCGCTGTTCCCGCGCTGAATTATTGAGACGCCACCAGATCGATGTCACAAAAGGAAAGCGGCCGTGCGGCTTGAAATGACGGGCTTTCGCGTCACTCATACATTATGCACGAGGCCGCTTCTACGTCCTGTGAGCTACGTGTATTCGTGGGTTGATACACAAAAAAAAAAAAAAAAGAAAAAAGAAAAAAGAAAGCGTCGTGTATCCCCCTTGTCTACGAGCGTTCTCCCCTGCTAGCTTTCTCTCGTGATTACGGTGGACTCTAGTCCAGGCTACCAGGTGGGAGGAAGACAAAAATGGCGGCGAGGTCAGGTGCTATGAAGGCCTTTGTCTTTTTTATACGCTTGGTGGATGGGGTGAACGAACAAGGGAACGGCAGGTTATTGTACAAATAATAATATCGCACTATCATTGTGTGACTATAGTTCACCTTGTACACTTACATCGCTATCGGTAAATAATTATTTCATCAATGATATCGTGATTATCGTTCGCGTAACTTTTTCCCAACATCGTTTATCTGATCGGTTAAGGTGTTTTTACGATCCTTGTATTCGCTTTGTTCAGTTTTAAATATCACACAATAAAATGTTTTTGGTAAAGGAAAATCAAGATATTCTTGAAGTTTATATCAGACCGTGAAGTTACCATTTAACTTCCCAGAACGTGTTTTCTTTCCCCTTCTATTCACGTATTACAAGTTGGAAAGTTTTTAATCTTATTAAAGAATCAGAATTCTGTAAATCGTTCGTTCCTGTACACGTCAACACAATGTTGGTTAAACGCGCCTATCGCAGATCGTTCGAAAAGGATCAGTCGAGTGTTTAACCGAATTGTAAGATCCATTAGGTTGGAAAATGCAAAACCTCTGCTCACCGATGCAGGCATAATACTATATTCCTCGTATTCTCGCTCGAAAGCTATTGGAGTATGAAGGAACCATTGCACGGAAAAAGGAAGAAAGAACAAAGGTGCATATGGGTTAGGTAATACTACTATATTAGGATTATGATAGATATATTCTTGACAGAAAGAGAAATGTAAGAAAAGCAATGCGTATTCACGTGTATGTAGCATACTCGCACAAGTTTTCACGTAACGTGGATTATCGAAAATATTTTACAATGATACAGAAAAGATTAAAGATTAAGATACAGAAAAGATTAAAAAAGATTTCGTAATACACCGTAATGCATAAAGTAATAGATTTCTATTGATAGGCATTACGGTATACTGCAGCAGAATCCAAATTCCCAACCTGTGTGTCGCAATTCCCAATGGTAGCAATATGTTTTCTGGGGAATCGTCATGGTTATTTTTACAAACCGTATTTTGTTTGCAGGTTATAGAGGTTGTAACTGTCTAGGTTCTACTTTATTACGATGGATCGAAACTGTATCTATTTGTGGAAAACATAAAGCGTTCTTGGGCTTTAGTTGTCAAGGTTTGTTCTTCGTCTATCATAAAATTCGATAGATATCGAACAAACGCTTTTCTAGCAGACTCATTCGATGATTCTTAATACGTTTTTACTTTGTATCTCATTTAACCTCCTATTTTCGAATGTTGCGACACCATGAAGACATCACTGCAAAAATGTAATCAAAGTCTTCCCATGGTAAACATGGAAACGAAAGTTTTTTCCCACTAGGTTTCACATATAAAAGATACATTTTTTCAGTGAAACTTGTTCGTTCACCTTATACGTTGTACAAGAAAAAAGTTTTCAGAAACTCTTGTATGAACTCGGATTCGTTTAATTAAATATGATTTCTTCTTGTGCTTGGAATCATATTTGATGAAACTCTCTCTCTCTCTCTCTCTCTCCCTGCAGAATAATAGTTCTTTAACCAGAATTGCCTTTTTAAAAAATGAAATACGTAGAAAGCACCGAATACATATATGTATCTGCGTTAAATGCATTAGTTAATACATTACACATTAACGAAACGATAGAGCTTAACGCGTAAGTTTATGTATTACGCGTTTTAATACGAATCGAAACCAGTGAGTTTGTAATAAAAACTTACCGAAATTCAATATTTTATATCTGAATGGTTTTCTCGAACGCACGATCGTTTCACTTTCACGAAAAGGCACTTGCCCGTTTGCATTTTATCAACCACTCGAATTTGAGCCTCCGTTGCTATGGTGACGACATCATTTCACAGACTAAATGGAAAATCTTACACTCACCTACTTCGTACGTAGCTGAGAGAGGCATAGTGGGATAATGGGCCCGGGAATAGGCCTGTGGAGAAGAGAATATAGGGAAACACGTAGAGCGTCGGAGGTAAAGGAAGAAGCGAGGGTTGTAGATATCGAGGGCAGCTGATATCGACTAGAGGGACACATCCACGGGGTCTGCAGCCAAAAAGAAAAAGGAGAAGCATTATCTTATGTAATATTTACCCTCTCTCCCACTCTTGGCAACGTATCTTCCTACTACGTGCAACCTCTCATGCTCTTGCGAGCCTTCTTCAGCCGCACCTTTTTCTACTTGCTATACTTGTATCTGTTGCATTGTCGTCGCCGTCGCTTCCACGATCTACGACCTCGTATCGGCATCTAACAGCAGTCTGCGCATCTTTTCTTTACTCTACGATAGCTATCATCGATCGTTACGATCCGTTATAGCGAGTCGATAATGATCGTGGGTATAGTAGATTCATGGAAATTCCGAAGAATATATATCCCTTTCTACGTGGCAATAGTTTCGGTTGCTTAAATATCACCTATTCCTTCAGGATAACGTAATTTCCAATCGAATTTTGTACGAAAGCTGTATCAATCGAGGGATAGATACCAGATTAGAATCGTCGTCGAAAGTAATTCTTCTTTATGAGTTTACACGCAGAGAATCTGCTGTTTACGACAATTAATATTGATATTAATATTAATGTTGCGTTGTTGTTTCGAGAATAACCTGTGGTATATAACATTTTCAGTCCGATTTATCATTCAGTAAAGAAGTGTTCGTTATTTCAAACGCCGCGTGTTTTCATTTGATATCTTTTGCATTTGTTCTACGATATTCGTAGGCACGTACATTTACTTGAATCCTTTGTTAGTAAATTTAATCTAAAATCTCTTTAATTCTCTACTTTATAAATGCTTAACAAACCTCCTGAATGCTTTTATTGGTACTTGGCACTAGAAACTTTTGAAACTGCGCACTCTGTTGGAAACTATGCAGGTATTATCGCGACGTTACAATACCTACGAGCAGCAGATTTCCGCGTTCGTACTTAACGAAGCATCTGCTCGTTTAAATGTCAACTATTACTCCGACCGATGCATTAATCGCATACACAGGTTGAAGATAAACGACCGTGGCCATAAATTTTATTCAGCCACAACCATGGCTAGCTCTAACAGGCATCAATTACGATACTGATTAATATACTGGATTATTTATCGTATTCATCCGGTCTGACTGCTAATTATAGAAGTAAGCTATGTTCAGCAGACGAAGCGAAAGTAAAAAGGTGGGGCGAGTCTGGTAAATCTAATTGCCGTTCGATACTCTAGAGCTGAGACACTTAATTCTGTTCCCTCGTGTTCTGTTTTCATAGCCGCGTCACAACCCTACCCTCGATCGTGTCCTTTTTTTTTCGACCCTCTCCCTAGTTACTTTGCCGTTCCATCCAGCGCGTCGCGCGCGGTAATCAGGTTGGCCCTTAATGCCCGTGAAACTAAATAAAAATGCAATAGAGCGTCCCTAGGTTATCGAAATCCACTTTCCCGCGACGCAGTCAGCGAACTGCGTGCTGTGATATATCGATTCGTCCGCTTTGGACGACCGCTTTTGGACTGAAAAACACATTGACTAGGGAATCGGAATCGCGTAGGGATCGTGTTCAAATAGAAAGCTCGACCACAGGACGAGCTGCCTTCGAGTTGTACTTACATCGTTCGTCGACCGCGTTCTACAAAGTTCTTCGAAAAAGCTTGACCGAGACGTTAACGGTATACTGGCGAGGTCGGCGAACGGTTAAACTTTCTGTCAAAGAGAGAGGCTTTTGAACGAACTCGATTTAGAAGTGGAGTCAAAGCGTAATATCGGACCGGGAGATTTCGATGTTCGAGAGTGCAGAGGATAAGTAAAAGCGATCCAAGTCGACGCGGACTTCGGCGCCATCGCATTCTGCCATTTCCGCGGACGTATATACATAACTTCGATCGAATGGAATTTCTAAACGGTGCTTTGCTCACGCGTAATTGCACACGAAGAAGAAACGCTTGGAAACAATTACAAACTCGAGACTTTTTACTTCTCGCATTTTATTTATTTCGCTAACTGATATTAAAATTTACTCTTCCTGGTAAACTTGCTTTTACATTTTTACGTTTTCAACGAAAGAGAAATACGTCATGGTCATTCGAACGAAACAAATTCGAATCCGTAATTATTTCACTTCTACGATGAAAAGAAACGTTTAAAACGTAGAACACCTTAAGAATCGTATGCGTAGCTTATTCAAATTATCGCCAGCCATTTGTCTTCCTAATGAACAGCTAAATGCGAATATGTGGCTCGTAATTTGTAGTCGTGGCTAGGTTTGTCCCGGTATCAGGAGAGGCAGGTTTCCCGGGACGTTTATACGGTATAGTAGCCGGCAAGTACAATTTGCACGCGGTGACGGAAGATAATGGCAGCGTCCAGAGACGTATTAAAGGTGAATTGCGAAAACAACGGCTAGCAGCCAGCCCCATAACTCGTCGGTAGATGACCGACGAGCTGCGAGAGCTCCTTCGGGTGTCGTTGACCCTTGAGTGACCCAACGTGACAGCCCGTAACGACTGAAAGAGACCCTCCGAGACTTCTCTTGATGAGGGTCCAAGATGGATGCCTGGCAATATTTCTCGCGTCCTAGAATTCGCGACTTTTTCGAAACTTCGACGAACGTCTTCTTCGTGGTCGTAGGACCGAGAATGCCAGGTAATACGGCTTACGTTCTATCGAAACTTTCGGTCATCTCATTTTTGTTATGGTGACGTAGCGCAATTCTCCTTCCACGGTGGAAGTGATTCAAACTTCGAAGTTGCTAGAAAAATGCTCCGATCATCCTTGCGTTATCGTTTTAGATTTTTTACATTTACGCGCAATTTCCAATTAACTTATTCAACTTCGATATTTAACCATCGCGAAAAATTTTCACGCTTTCATCTCGATAATTTCTATTTGCCATGTAATCCAGTATCGACAAGATAATTCACTTACAACGATTGCGTCAAAGTATCATTTTGGAAAGCTTACTCTTATTCAATCGCATTACGCTTTTCTTGTGACACATCTTTTCGTTGTTCGGTTCGTCGTATCAAAGCGTGGATATCTGCTTATGTGAGAAAAGAGTCGCGCGTATTCGACCATTAGACGCGTAAGAGGCCTGTGAATTTTTTGAGACAGTGAAACATCCGTCCTTGCATCCGCCGTCGGGTCACATCAAACAGTGAAACCCTCAAAGCGGGCTCTTTCGTGCTCTTTCTTGCTTCTTTTCTCTCATTATACCACCTCCTTCGTTTTCTTTTTTTACGCCCTTATCAACCGTGTCTTCCCTGTCGTCTCTGTTTTTTCAGCACTGTGTTAAGTGTACATTACGACCTTCATGTACGCATTAACCGTAATTTCAAATTACACCCTTGTGTGCACTTTCTACTTGTCGCCACTCGGCGACAATTACGCGCTACGTACGAACGGAGAAAGGAGAGCGACAACGTAAAGTTTCCTTTTGCAAAGTATGTCGTGCGGCGCCTTTGTTACGCGATATTAAATACGCGCGTTTCAGCCAACATTAGAAATGAAATTTGTTACGGTTATTTTCCTACGAAATACAGGTTAGAACTCGCAACGACAATAATATTTTATTACGCTATTCTTTGTAATTTGTTTGTTTATTGCGTTGAACTATCTCAGAGACTCCGCTGCCCTCTCATGGAAATAAGTAATTATAGTTCTGCGGTTACTTAATTTTCAATCAGGTAATAAGGCAATACTCGATGACCCGAAGGCATATCGGCGCCTCTAGCTAACATAAACGAACTTTCCTTCATTACCTCTTTGAATATTCAGGAGTTTCGCGCGTGCCTGCGGCCATTTGCTAGAACTCAATATGTTTGGCAATATGTAGATAGTTCTATAAGTATCGATGGTGCTTAAGGGATATTGCAATAAGAGGCTATGCCGAAAAGTATAGGCTGTATAATGCTATACGATGGAACGGCACAGTCGTAAATTCAGGGAATCAAAGGAATCTCCGAAATACAGTCTTGGCTTGATTGACTCGTTGTCGAATTTCACGGAAATTTTATAATCGTACATAAGAAATTTTGACGAAATGTTTCGAAATGTCGGGAAATCGATATACAGGGCAATGGCACATCACGCGATCGACCCGAAACGATAAGTTTTCAGGGAGCATCGTAACTTCGATCCGACACCAACTCCGTTCTCGTTTGTTTAGCAATTTAACAGCTTAGTTACCATTTCTAATCCGACCGAGTCAGCGACGGCAATTCTCTTTACGAGTAAAGTCCGCTGGGAGAACGTGCATCTTCCTTTTGCTCTTGAATAGCTTACGAAATGGAATACCGGTGTACAACTTAGAAAGTCATCGTGAAAGTTATTATTTCGTAACATCGAACCGTGCTCGATGGAAATGCATAAATGTAAATACGCGGACACCGTGATGAATTACGAAAATGGACGTAAAATTCAATTTGCGAACAATATGGAATTCGGCGTACGTTATGCGGATCAAAATGTTTCCATCAATTACTCGGCGAGTGGGAACGTTTAATACATCTTTAGTTTTATGTGTATGATTCGAATATATGTAGATGTAAGAATTCGATTAGCGCTCGTGAAATTTCATTGGCTGAAATGAAACTTTAATCGTCACGGTTTGTTCGAAACATCGTAACTTCGATCGGAATAATTTGCTCACGCACGATTCTATGCACTTTTGTTTGCCCTTAAAGACTTATAGAAATATATTATGTAAGAATATCAATGAAGCTTTTCGTTAATATCGAGTTGCCAGCACGAACGATAGAAGCACTATCTATATTATTACTCGACGAGGTGGACCGAATAGATAGTAGGGTCTTTCAAGAAACGAACAAGATGTACTTTCATCGAAAAGCTATTGCGCCGGAGATGCTTTTAGCGATCTAATCTTGAAAGGTACTGCGAGTTTCAATGTTCCTGCAGACGACACCACAACGTCATACAGGTGTCGCTAAAGCGGCAGACAGATAATCCAAAGTATCGACGTATCGTCCCATGAGGACACATCGCTATCAGAAGGCAATTCATATTAAAGTCCCGTGGGATCGGTTGGGATTGGTCCGGTGAATCTGGGGCAGGCAGTTGCCACATTGAGAGTCGTAAAGTATTCGAAGAGAGAGGTGATCCCGAAGGTTTTCAACCTATACGGGAAAAGCCGAAGGCAGTTGAGGACGACAGAAGGTAGAGAAGACAGTTCTATGGGTTGGCTTATCGCTTGCGAACAGGCACGCTTTTTCCTCCGGCTCTTTTCTCGCTTTCCCTCCTTCTCCTTTTGTCGCGGCTGCTCTCACGCCTTCGATGTCATCCATTCTCTTCTGCATTATTCTTTTCTAGCCTGTTTCTCCTCTTTCTGTCTTTACGCGCGTTTTCGTCTTATCCGTGCAACGATGTGACAATACTTTGACTGTTTCGATCCTCGGTAGGTGTGCGGGTCATCAATTACTAATATAAAAGTGACAAATTCGACGTTTATTAATATCAACTATATATCGATGTTAAAAAGAATATTATCCACGAATGATCGAACACGAGTATTTTATGCTGTTTCTTCGTACTGTACGTTTTCCTAGGACAAAAAGACCCGAAGTAAAAGACTCGATGGAAAGGAAAGTTGTTGTTTATACGTGATATATGAAGAATAATTTATTGTTTAAAAGTGGTGGAAAAATAAGAGTGGAAACGTATCAACTGGAAATTCAGAAACGAGAAGCCGAAAACGAACGAAGAGGGAGTTAAAAGGGTCACAGAATTTAGTAGGGACGTAGCGCTGCATAAGTCTTTTCTTTTCCTTTCATCTGAGAGAACAGCGTAGGCAGCAGCTATTACTCGAGGAAAGAGGGAGGGAAAGCCAAGGGGTGGAAGTTGGGAAGGAAGGACGTTTTCCAGAAAAATAACGACTCTAATAATCTCGGTAGGCAGGTCGATTTCTCCCCGCCCTCTCTTTAACTGCCCCCTTTTCCCTGCAGCAGTCGTTTTTCGGAATCGCGCCTCCCGTGAAACTGTTTTTGGGAAAAGTCTCCGTGGCTTTTCTTCCTTCTCTCACCACCGTCTTTCCTTTTCTCTCGTTCACGCCCGGGGGAGATACTCGCGCCCAGATATTTCGAGGGTTTCCCATTTCTACCCCCGGAGGCGAGGAACATGGAGCCACGCGAATAGGGATTGAAACGAGCACGATTCGCATGGGGGAGAACCTCGACCTTCTACCAACCTTCACCCGGAACTGCCGGATAACATCGATCCGAAACATTCGAGCGTGGGTTGACTGTATCAACGTGCAAGACCCGGAAGAGAGGAGAAGAGGGTCAATTATCGGGGTTCAGTACCCCAAATGTCTCCACTTTTCTTCCTCTCTTTACGTTCAGTTGTAACGCCTGCGTTCTATGATATCGAAGATGTGCCGACTTTCTGCCTTCCCATTAGGCTCATTAGATTTAAGTCTCATTTTTATTCAGATTTAAATTTCGTCGCTTTATCGTTATCAGTTCCAGTTCCAGACTCTGGTCGAATTTTAAAATACACGGCAGTTACGCTCTTCCAATTAGAAATAACAATATCGGTTCAAAGTATTCCATCTTATCTTATTTTACTCGCACTTTGCAAATAATTAAAAGGAATCGCGTATCGGCAAAGACGGCATATCGCAAAAACAAATATACGCGTAATATTAACCGTTGGCTCAGTCGTGGTGACTTAATCTTCGTCAAATTTACAAACCATTCGATCTAATTATTAATCCAACGTATTTGCGTTGCTCTGGACATAGTGCGATCTATCGAATTCCTCGATTGACAATCGGCTGCGCGTTCGCGTTTCCGATCACCTCGTCGCTCTGGGGAAACTGGCGCGATCGGTAATTATCGGTAAACGTCGTCGTAATTAAGTAACGCACAGTTCGCGACTACGAGTCGAGGTCGTTCGAACAAGACGTGCCGCGGCTTTTCCCTATACAAGTCTCTACAATTCTCTGCATTTTCTCCGATCTCAGTCTATTTTCTCGTAAAACGTACTCGCGTTTTTTCCCACTCTTCTCCGTGTTTCCTCTTTTTCGTCGTTCTCTCTGTTCGTTCGCTCATTTCCTCCCGCTATTTCGCGTAGTTGCTCTTTCTCTTTGTCTCTTTATCGTCCGTGCTCGCTCTATCCGTCTGTTCCTGTTGCTCGTAGAAATATACAGGCCTGGAGGGGTCACCGAGTAATTGGTTTCATTCCCATGGAGACAGGCTTGTCCCGAGTTCGGACTGGTTCCACAGAATCCTGGAACCTATGCCATCGGCACGGCCTGCCCTAGACGATTAAGTAACGCACTTTCCACGGATAATTATGTAGATGAAGCCGTTAGTTATGATAACTCTGCCAAGGATTACCGTGTCCCTCTCTCTTTCTCTGCCTCGAGTTATCTTCTCGAGGAGGAACAAGGGCTTGCCTCGAGATCCCGCAAAGATGTACCCTTTTGCTTGTGACACTCGTATCGCCCAATTTTACGTCACTTTAACACAGACGTCTGCTTAAATTGTTTAATTCGATCAAAGAATGTGATTGAAATGAAATTTTAGTAATGCAATTCCTGGCTAAAGAGTCGACGACGACGTACGATATCGAAGCAATTACACCGATACTCGAAAACGTCTTCTTGCGTTAACATAATTTTATTAAATCGAATCAGAAATTTCATCGAGCCGATTAAATATAATTAGCGCGAACGTGGAGATACAAGATATTATATGAAATATTCAAACAACGATTAATCCTCTAGTAAACATGGAATTTAATAAACATGGAAAGTCATGTATTTGCGCAGTGGCTATCTCGCGCAAGCAGGTGCGAATGTTTATATACTTGGGTAGCGGTGACAGTGCCCATCGATATTCAAAACCGTCATTTGGGTGTAGCCGCTGTTGTCATTTGGAAACAATTATCGCGCTTTCTCGTTACGCTTAATGCGAACACAATGCCAGGGACACATCATTTTGTACCGTAGTGGTTTGGAAAACTAGATAACACGGTGCGTGATGCACGATCATAAATTCCGATTTTATTAGTAAACGTTGTATCCGCTCTACCCTCTCCGCTTCCCAGGACTTTACGTTATGTGTACCGACGCTTACGCACGCGCCCTTATATTTGCCTATGAATGCTTCGTATTAATTAAGCACCGAAATGAACTTCATGATAACTCGCTTAATAAAATGTTTGAACGACGTTCGCGTTGATCCTCGGGTTAGAATTTTTAGGTTGAAATATCGACTTTTCCAAATATTTTTAATCAAAATACTTTCCATGCAATGCACCTATTCGACGATCAATTGATAACCGTCAGAAGCATATTTTTCTGGTCGAAATATTTACCATAGAGCGTCTTGCATTTTCTCATACGTCAACTAGAGGATATATCGTTTCGGCGTTATATGAATCACAAGATCACGTTATGGACAGGATTCGATATTTCTCAGCTCCACGAGTTTGTGTTTTCTCCTAAAGCCCAGTACGTGAGCTCGTCTTAATTGCGAGCGTGCGGCTCGTGGATTTAAGGGTGTAATATTAAGGACGAACGTGACTGCTGACCACACTTCGTCGACATCCCCTTCTGGATCTAGAAATACCGTTGCTTCCCTATGTGAGACCTTCCCTCATCGACCGCAAACACGTAGCTGACAAACGCGCGAGAATAAGCTTTTATCGTTTCTCATTTGCATTTCTTCTATCTCTTGATCTATACGAACGTTTATCATAAAGACTTCACCCTTAATGAATAAAATATACAGGTCGAACTCGGTGGTTAGACCTACCGAAACGTTTTTGTTACTCTTTTTTTTCTTTTTCGTTTTATCCGTCGTTTCATCGGCGATATAAAAATATCTTTTTAAATTATAACAAATCTACTACTTATAGTCTGTTATTGGTGAAAACACGAACATTCCTCTTTTCGTATACGCTAATACTGATTTTCTTACTGAATCCATAGTTTCCGAACCCACTGCTTAAAAGCTCGATGGTAAAACAGCTTATCTTTTTTATTTCATCGCTAAAAATAACCTCTTTCTGCTGATAAAGAGCAATCCGATTATTCCATACCTATAGATTGTGTCTTTCTATAATATATTCCGGAATAATCAAATTCATCTATTTACATGAGAGCATAAGAGCGCCTCTATTCCGCTTCTCTCGATTCTTTCCCGGGAAACCAATAAATTTCACGAGTACCCATAAAAAATGAAAACGGGAAAGCAGGGGCAACGTTGCTTATTCGATAATAAAATTTGTTTTTTCAGTTTTTTCGCCACTCGTATTCCATCCCTATTTTTCCCACTGTTTCTTGTTTTGATTCTTCATTCCTATCTACGGCACGTTCGAAGCTGTCGCAGCAGGACAAAACTAGTTTAGAATTCATACAGCTGACATGAAATCTGAACTTTATTAGGCGTTGCATGCGTGCTCACTTCGAAACAAATAGGATTCCCGATTGGTAGCCGATAGCAGCCGCGCAGTCGCGCGACCGCGTCAGTTCTCCCTAAAAGGACACGCCGCGCCGCACCGCGCCATGATGTTTCGCAATAACGACGATTGTTTGTACTAATTATTATAAGTCACGTACCTGAGTTTCGTGTTGGTGCACGCGTCGCTGCATATAATTTAATCAGTCATTCTCAAATGCGACATGATAAAGCTTGTTGATTGTACTCGCTTGGTATACCGACGATTATTCTGTAGGTTTCGTTCGAACGTTGTCTGACTGTTAACTTGGATGCTGAACGTAAACAATCGCATTTCAATTGTTCTACAAACAACTGCAATTGCTATCGCTATACAAGTAATGTATACAAATACTTGAATGGCATTTTTGGGGTGTACACTAATGTACAGGGTTGATGAAAATCCATTTATCATCTATTTTCTTTTATTACATTCGTTTTATTCTGTTATTAATTTAATCATTATACGAATATACGATTTATCGCGACATTTTCAATCATTCGATACGTACAAATTTCCTAGCACAGTCATGTATCGAATCACTCGATGCATATTTCTCGAAGAAAGACGAGTATTCTATTTTTGTACTTTGAATTCTGGCCGGATTTTATAGCACGCTCGATCCTTTTTACTCTAAGGAAATACGAGCCACTTTATCTTGATACGCGCTCCATTTCACTCGTGCACGCAGCCGTATCCCCGTGTTATCTTCGGATTAAGAAACAAAGCCGTGGGTCTGGAGTATGGATTTTCTTCATTACTGTGACAGCGCATGATATACGGAATGTATTTTCCTTTATGACATTCCTACCTCGCATGTACGCGATCCGTATTAACGAGGAACATGTTTAGTTTCGTACGACCACTGATTTATGCCCCATTACAACGGAACGTCGTGTTTAAGATTCGACGAGCAACTTATTTCGAATGGCAGCCAATGTGTTAATAAATGATTACATTTTATTCCTTCGAAGACACGGATTAACCACTGTAAAGAAACGATCAGCGATGCGAAATCAAAAAAATTCCCTGATCAAAAGCTCGCATCTTATTACTTTCGATAGGGGAGGTTTTATCGCAATTTGATTCGTTGGAAACTTTCGATACTCTGCCGCTTCCCCCGGAGAAAACGTTCGCAGATTCGGCGAAAACGTTGTCACGCGTTCTTGTCCATTGGTCGTCCGGCTATAATACAAAGTTCCGCTGGAAACGGAAAGATATTCCACTCCGGTCGTTCACTTTGCCCGAGTTTTGTTCACCGGAGGAATACCGATTTCCGGCGCGAGGAAACCACCTTCTTTTCCTGCGATTTATATAAGGTTGGCTACGAAGTTTGCTTTTCTTGAGACGCGTGGGAGCGCATCCGTAGAACTCGAACAGAAGTCACGGGGCGGAGAAAGTTTCTCTGCGCTTCCATGGGCAGCTCCATCCGAACGTGACCGATCTGGCATCTCGAGGGGACGCGCGCCGGCAGATTTCCCCGGATAATAATACTTCTCTCTTACAACAGTTCCAACAGTTGGAGAGGATAGCCGCTGGGCCGGTATCCACGGCGTTGCTCACTTGCATTCGCGTGGGTCCAACGCTGTCCGATACGCGCGCGTTCTCCGCTCGTAAATGAAAGGCGCCGCGACGACGCCGACGCCCACGGGAATACCGAGATTGGCACATTCTACCGAAGCGCGCCAGTGCTTCGTTCGCTTCACGAGCAAACTTGGAAGAACCTTCGTCACGTACGCGACACGCTTTTGAGCTCCAAGATTCTCGACAGCGCGGCGGTCGAA
>NT_176554.1:801902-802297 GCF_000188095.3 Bombus impatiens | reverse complement strand
CGCCCACTGTCCCGAGCTCCTACATCGCTGTCTACGTTTCGGTAAATCCAATTTTCCAAAATTGACCGTACAGATTTTCCGCCCAAGAACAAATATTTTCTCGCTCTCGGAATTTCTTACGCTCGCTCGGTTCCGTAGAATTTCGTACAATTCCCATTGAATCTTCAAAATGCAGCGTGAAACGCTAGAACGGTCCTTCCTACCTGTTGATTTTTAATTTTATTTTAATCTTCAATGATAATTAAAGGACTATCGCGAAGCACAGAGAGAGAGCGGCATTTCGATGAAAAATTTCGCCGAAAAGAAAAGAAGAAAAGAATGGAAGCACCGGGAGAAAAAGAAAAAGCGGTGGTTTCTTCGCGTTGTCGGGGCGTAAACTCTGAAACAGGCTGGCG
>NT_176554.1:794381-801846 GCF_000188095.3 Bombus impatiens | reverse complement strand
TGGCGAACATAGCCAGCCACCGTAATGACGACGTGATGGATGGCCAGTTCGTAGGAACCATTTGGCAGGTTAGACTCGGTCAGCGCCGTTGCCCTTCCAATATGTCGGCAACGTCACTGGCCGATTCTAACCTACCGAGTGGTTACAGTTACTCTTGAAAGGAGAGCAAGTTGGAAGAAGCGAGAGCGAACAGTCTCGTTCATCGAGGCGTGCCATGAGCGATAGCCGAGCGGAGCAAAGGCGATACTTGGTGCCACCCCCGGAATCGGCTAGCAGCTCCTCGCTGCCCACCCAATTCAATTCCTTAATACCTTATCCTCCTTCTTCTCCCTGCCAGCTCTCAACGCGGCCGTTACACCATCGGCTCGCCACCGCACACACATACACGCACAGCCAGTCACTGATTCCGCGGATATATTAGTTTCATCGATTTGCTATCAACCTTCCTGAACGTCCGCTCGCATCATCCAGAGCGCTCTTTCGCCATCCTCTCTTCTATTCTTCCATCTCTGCGTTTTAATGGACGACAGAGAAAAAGACCGAGTAATAGAGAAAAGATTAAGACTTGCAGCTTCCCAGGCTATTAAGTTTTGGACAGACTAAGGGGAGATTGCGAGCTTAGGATTCAACGGAAACGCCACACCGTACCACCACCCAGGATTTAGAGATTCTGTCGGAGAGAGAGAGAGTAGACGTATATATCCTGCTCGGCATGGAAAGTGGTCGAAGGTTACCATTTGACGGACAGTGGAAAAAGGAGTCGAAGATGTGACGGGATGTTCTAGAACGGCTGACGGTGTCAAACGCGTAGATCGTTATTTCCGATCGCGTGATAGAGCACCTTCGTTTCATCGCGTCACCTATGCACGCGAACCATTTCGATCATGTTCTAGGATTTTGTACACCGAATAGCCAACTGTGCCAAAAATACGCTTTTCTCGTCCGAGTCCTACCTATTCGACCACTATGCGCCTAATTGGACGGTAAATTAATTAAAATGGAACGGTATATCGTGCGATCTGCGTCGATCAAAATTATCAGTTGTACGTCCTAAAATTTGTATCCTTGATTCTTTACATTTTGAGTTACGCCTCATCTACAATGTTCTATTTTACAAGCATCTACCGCTGAATTGTCTGAGTCATTATAATCAAAAATCTATTACTTGAATATCGTGGCATTCAAAAATACTGTCTTCAATTTCAAAGCAAGGAAGCTTTATATATTTATGACGAAATACGTACGCTTGTCTATCGGATTAACCTATAAACGATTCGAAGAGGCGGTAACTTTGCCCCAAGGTATCGTTACGGAGCGTGGAAGAGAATTAAGCGAGGCAAGGCATCTCTGTATTGTCGCTTTAATTGTCTGAGTCGGCATTACTCGATTTTGGTATAGTTAAGTTCCATAAATGTATAAAATATGTTGAACGTAAAGGCATTCATTAAAACTTAGATGCGTACAAAGAAAACGTACGAAACGAGATAATAGACACGAATCTTTCGCACCACGACATTAATAGAAATAACGTGATTTTATTTGTATATAATCGCTGGCATCGATCGATGGCCACACTAGAAGCAAACTGAACTGGATATATTCTAATAACGTATTCTAAAAATATATGCAGGACGTTGCGCTTAATTAAAACACTTTCAACACTGTCTCTACCGCTTTGGACGTGCGCTAATGTCATTACCTTTGTTTTTTTATTACACAATGATTATAAACGACATATGATATTTTAATAGTAAGTGGGTATAAAGGTAGGGAGTTTGAATAACAGCCAGTCTGACCAAATAAGGAACACGAGGACCGTTTTTCAAGTAGGTATAATAGGAGGTTGTGTTTTTGAATATCTCAAATTACATTATTTAATGCAACATTATGCACGCCGATAAATTTGAACACTCACGTCAAATTTAATATACCGGAATTAATTTGCAATTGGACGCAAAATCATGATTATTGCAATTACTTTAATTAACGTAAATTGATGTTAATCAATTTTGTACATAGCTCGATGAGCAACTAGTCGAACCGTCTAATGCTGTTTCAGAAATACAATTGAGAAAACGTGGAAAATCAAGGGCAGAACATGGTGCTGGTTACGTCTTAATTGTACCAGTTCTACGGACTTCGTTAATGCTGGCTACCGACAATTACTGGGGGCAAGTTAGGTAACACCTTAACGATCGCGAGGAATCTCTCTCTTTTATGTAGAATTTATATAGTTATAATAACGAGGAAACAAAGTGAAACACAAGGGCGAATCGAGCATTACGAACGTTCGGTGTAACACAATCGATAAAATTACTGTTGGAATATTCTTCGTAGAAATCGTTAAAAACGATAGATAATCATCGGTGTACGAAAGGCTGCAAGCACGATCGTTTCAGCGAATTATCCATTATCCATCTGCGTGAATAGCAGGAACCACTTCGAGTAAAATTCTTGACTAACGAACTACGATCATTCCCATTAGCGCATACCGTAATCCTAGTGCACATTACGTTCCTCTCTTTACGGTCGTATCAAAAAAAAAAAAAAAAAGAAAAATGGAGTTTCGTAGGCTAGTAGACACTGTCATAAATGCAGAACTTTATGATTACGAGCTTAACTAAATCATAGGTATACGAGCTCGACCAAGTCATCTGGTACGTCGTAGAAAACCACTTCTATTAAAGTAACTCGCACTAAAGTACGTTCGCGTTAACATTCATTCGGAATATTATAGCATGACATAAAAATGTATAAATAATTACACTTCATAAAGTATATGGCGGAATTGCCTAATAAATATAACAGCCGTAAACCAATATGCGAGGCCATTTCCTAGTTTTTGTAAGCCATTCTTTCGATCGAACGTTACATAAGGAATTTATCGTGATCTTACTGGAAACTATTTTTTATCGATCATTTAATTCGAAACAGTTTCTCCGCTTAAAAAAATTTCTAGCTAAAAGGTAACGCATTTAAGAGACGAAGGCGAGTTTCTTTTCTAAATAACCAATATAACGATTCATAGTAATTGCTGGTAATATAAAGCGGAATATCTTTGTTAACCTATCAGATTGTTATTTGTTACGTAAAATTAAAACGGATATGTAGTTAACACTTGATTTTATACGAGTATAATAGAAAAAATGTATGGTAAAGAAGCAAAATATTTTCGGGTTTATTTCGTTGATCACTTTCAGTACATTATGATGAAATGCATCGTTATTGTTTGACAGAACTAACTCGGTTGAATCCCTGGATCGAATATTGAACAAACATACTATGTCAATATTATATGAGTGATATTATCCATTAATTAACGTTTTTAAACACAACCATTAGCGTACGTAAACATTTTAACAAATGGTCTACTTCGTCTCCCGATGTTTGTTATAATCCCATTTACAGCAAAATGAGAGCTTGTAAATTATTAGGTTCATTTAGAAGGATTAATCGCAAATTTAATATCGAACCAATTTTCATCTCGTATACATTGATTCGGCAGCCTAATGGTTAAATACAAGGTGTGATTGGAATTTTGCTTGCTCGAATAAATTATAAAAGTCTAACGTCAAAAAATGAAAGAAAAATTAAATACGTTCAACTGTAACAACTTTTAGCTAACAATTATCATACGCAATAACGCGTGACAAAGAAGAAGCGCGCGCGAGTCTAAAGAGCTTTATATGATGCGATAGCTGAACAACCGGTGCTTAAATCCATCGATAAAAGTTTCCACGTTTTCAATAGCATTTATGTTTTGAAATGCGTACAGGCGCGTAGACGGAAATTCGAGCAGCATTTGTGTGACAACATCGCGGATTATCTTCGAATTTGTCGGTGACGTAAGTTATTGCCAACGTGCCGTATGCTCGGCCTATTATTCATTTGGTTGGGCTAGGCTCGTGCGGGCGACGTTTTAACTGTTGCCGCGTTCCTACCTATGGACGATTGTATTGCGTGGCCATAAACGTTACTCCTATGGAAGAGCTCGATCGCCAACGAAATTGTGTACGCGCGTATGGAGGAAACGTGCGATGCATGCGCTCGTTGCGTAAAGCACGCCGAGAGTACGCGTGGTTCGCGGTGTCTGGTTATCACTCGGCACGGTTTGTGCCGCCGTATTAGGACTAGACGCAATAGAGCCAGTTGTTGCTGCTCCGCAATAAAACCATAGCGACTAATTGCGAATACAGTTGTGTGAAACTGCTACGAGTATTCGAATGATAATTGAGTTTCTGTCGGAAAGCACGCGTACGTTCATAAATTTTTCACCTTTTGCTCGCTGTGATTGTTGGATCGCGAATAGCCAGTATATATATAAACGGATTAGTCCAGGTGATAAAAATACATATATAGAACGAGATATTCTCGTTTTCTATCAATAAATTGCACAAATATAATTCCCACGTGAAATTAAGGAAGATTTCATATACGTATAAAAATTAGATTTAGACGTCTCGTTCGAAAGAAATATCACGAGCATTACCGAATCTCCGTCTTTCTCCTGTTTTTATTCGCAGCAATGCTTCTTACTTACAATGGCATATTGCGGTTAGACCGCGTCGAATTTTAGCAGAAATTATTTAAATGTTCGCAATACGTAATTCTTGCTGCGTTTTCATTAAAAATTAGCGTGTAATTTACGAGACGAATACCGAAATTAATTACACATGCGAAAATTACAGAAGACAAGAATATTTGAATAAAAAGGACCGCAAAGAGTTTCGATTTTCATACTAATTAACTTTGTCAAACTTCACGTTGTAATTACACGTCCCTTTGTTCCGTGTTTAAAATAATTTTAAGCCGGCCTTTGTCAATGCAATATCAAAAATGTCTCTTGATTTTACATTTTGCATATTTCATTTTCGTTCGTGCCTCGCTGGATGCAGTTTTGTTTGTATTGCTAATCCGACATTAAAAGCAGATTTGAATAGCCGTATTAGCATGCACACTATATAATACTATCATACAGCGATGTGCAAAAGTTGCCGGCTGTTTTTTCTTCGGATAATTTTTTCACTTTTTCTTCCAAAACCAGAACCTCAAGAAATTTGTATTCGTATCAGGCGATGGTATGAATATATTGTATGAAACGGCACTTAAAAAAGATACAAATTATGCTATTTATTCTTCGTACGTGCTTTCTCGAAGCATTATTGAATTACCTCGTGGGCAAGATTCTGGACAGTTTCGACTCTAAGTTCGATGATGACCTATGAATGTTTAGACTCAAGTCGTATGTAATAAAAATTCCTTTAGATTACACTTTTGGAAAAAAGTGAATAAACGATCTGGACGAAAACTTTTGCACGCCATTGTAAATGTTCGATTATGTATCTTTGGTTGGTATTCATAACGCTTCAGATATACATATACGTTCAATCGAATTTATTACAAGCATGATTAACTATGAACGAATCGTTTGATCGTTCAACTGTCGATATGATCGAAGCCATACGTAATTCTTGCAAAGCACGGTTATAGAACGTAATTGAAATCTTTCTATAATTGAAAATACAAAATAGTACGAATATAACGTAACGTAGCTTGGTGCATTTTTCCTACCATGAAATACCAACGAAGTACATGACATAATGAAAAACGTAACGAAATGTTTGAAAGTGTTTTAATACGCGAATATTAAGTCGCAGCGAATAAAATACTGCGAATAAATTGGCTCGCATGTATATTGCACTCATTAATATACAATTTTAATAAATAGATATATATATATATAATAAACGCCATCTGCATTAATACACGACGTACAAATTAGCATATCATGTATTTTAATATGCGTAAAAATTCATAAAATGCGTAAAGATCGATACGATCGCTTCGAGGCATAAGAACGCGTTACAATATATAGAAAAAGTCAATTTTCATTTTAGGATAACATTTGTCTGGGTATCGCACTTTTCTAGAATTTACGTGATTTAGAAAAACGAAACGAATACAATAAATACAAATGACGAGCGGATGTTACGCAGAGCTCCTGTGTAGTACGAACCGTAGCGAGTGATTGCCTTTTCGGAGATCTTGAAACATATTTCGCTACCGGCTAAAAAACCTGGCAATTCCATAGAATGTACTCGCGGAACAAATCACAGCGCTTGTTTTCGAGTTAAGCCCGTTGCAATTTCAAAGCCGGATACTCGTTCACCTCGGCTGTTCTCTTCCCTGTGGGCTTCGGTCGCATTCTCTTTCGGCGAGCGATACCGACGCTCTCTCACACGGGTCCCTTTTACCGTAGTTTGAACGCCCACGGCAAAATCGTGGAACACCATGGCGCTGTAACAACGACGAATTAGCTTTGTTACGGCATTACGCCGGTCCGGGTACGATTGTGCACTCCGACTGGTTCGCAAAATTCCCGAACAACACAGCACTGGCAGGTGCAGAAACTGACGAAAAGAAACCAGTTTGGTAAAGCACGAGAACAAAGAGGAGCGACAGGAAAAGGAAAAGGGAGACGGAGAAAGAAAGAAAAGCAGGAAGGACAGAGAAATTGATAAAGAGGTTGAAACAGTTACATAGAAAGAGAGAGAGAGAAAGAGAGAGAGACAAGAGTTTTCAACGGAGGAAAATGGCACGGGCGTAGTTGGTCGCACTGCTCCGTGGATTAAAGCGTAATTTCGTCGACGGCTTATGCGACGCGTAATTGCATTGTTACATCCCTCTTACGTACGTATAGGCACTCGACAGTCGCGACAGTCGCCGCCTTGTGAGAGACGCCGACAACAACGACGACGACGACGACGACGACCTCCTTCCCCTGTGCAGGCCATTGCCTCTGTTTGCCATCACCTTATCACTGACTTTCTTGGAAGAAGAGTGCTCACCGCTCTCCCCTCTCTCCTATGTATACTCTCATCGGATATGTCGTGCTCCTGGATAACGGGACACCGATATAACTTAAAGCCAGACACCCCCTTGGAAAAGACGAATGCCAAGCCGTCGACTGGTCTTTTGCCCGGATTAAGGGGCTCCTTTCCTTTTCTTCCTTTCTCTTTTTCTCCCTGTTAGACCTTCACAGTCGACGACTGCCCGCACGGTGTCTCGGGGCATCGCTCGTAAACAAAGCCAGGATAAATTGACATCTCTCCATCCCGTCCTATTTACCACCCTATTCGTCGGTTTTCTCTTACCACTTTATTTCGAGTTGGTTCGACAGTCTAGAAGCCCTCTTACCGTTGTGGTAACTTTCGCGGAGGGGATACGTCGAATAATCCGGCCAAGTCTAATGTTCGACCATCAAACTCGACTCTGGACTTTGGCCACATTGCCGTCGACGCCGTGGGTTTTAGGGTAAATTTGTGTAGTTGGATTGGATACGAAGTTGGAGCTCGTTGATGCCGCGCGTCACCGCCATTCCCTAACCTCCTCCGTAGCCCATGTCGGAGTGGAATTAATTTTAAGTTTTAATGGAATGTATCGCGGGTTCTCCTTTATGGCCACC
>NT_176554.1:791432-794197 GCF_000188095.3 Bombus impatiens | reverse complement strand
GGCCGCAGCAAGGATTCCATTATCCGAACAAACTTCGCGAATATCTTCGACGGTTCTGGCCAACCTCGGTGTACCGTTGGTGGCGTGCCGTCAAAGAGGTTAATTTGAGTTTCGACCATGGTAATCGTGCGTGAATACCACAATCAACGGTATACCTCCGCTTTAAAGGGATATGCAACCCGTCGCGCCGCCACACCGCGTTCCGTTTGATGACTACTTTGACACTTTGCCGCCAACGCGTTTCCGCGGAGTTCCCCGCTTTTCATCAAGGTTACACACAGAGCAAAGGTCAGCGATGTCGTGGGTTTAACACATTGCCGGATTTTCATTTTCCAACGTTTTCGCGACATAGTTACCGCGACAAGACAAACGTTCGATCCAGCGCAATGACTCGTTGAATTTTTTTTTATTTTACTCGAATCGATCGATTGCAGCTACACGTTAATCTGCAAATTGGTGTTTCCGTTTCGAACGTTTCGATAGAGCTTTTACCGTTATGTTTTGCTATTACGTAATATCCGTAAATTATTTCTTAAAAAATAATTTAAAAACATTGGTTTGTTCGTTTAATTGATCATCGAATAACACGTTGCTAAGCGAAATTGATTTCTGCGTCTCAGTTCCTTTCTTTGTTCTAATATTGGATCGGCCGATAACGATCAATGTGATTATTCGCAAACGTTGTAAGTTTTTATTATGTATTCGATCTCTTTTTAATGTCGTATTCAAATGACATTCGTTGATCTCATTTATTGTTATCGACACGTAATTCTTTTTACAGTAATTAAAATATATCGAAATCTGAAAGGAAAAATTTACTATATTTATTATATAAATTATATGAAGTATTTAATTAAATTATATAAGTTATATAACTTTTCGTTAATGTAATCAAAGCGTAACAAAGCATTGTATGTACATACGTATGTATATACCACAGTATTGTGCCACGTAAAATTATGTTTACGTTTCCGGAAACCAATGTTGTATGGTACGTTTGTTAATCGATTACTGTAATTGCACGCTGGAAATTTATATAATTGTACCTGTTTGCCGCAAACACTCGTCGAAATTAATTTGCTGCGATGCATTAAACACTGGTGAGATCATTTCGACCGTTTTACGAATCTAGTACGAGATACATATATCGAATTAGCGACAACGTTACTTTTTTGCAGTTTTAATCGAACCTCGCGAGATGTTCAATTATTAGAACGCATTAGAAAATAACTTATTTTATATAACGTAACTTATATCTATCTAAAATTTCAGTATTTGATTTCATTTCGCACTCACGTATGGCAATATACATGTATAGTGCAAATGAAATTTCATCGATTCATCGATTAATTAATTACGTTTAAGGAAATTAAATCATGTAAATCTTTACACTTTAATCGTAGGACTACCACCTGGTCAGCCAAAGGGAAAGCCGACCAAAGGGTTTACGCCGTTAATCCCTTTACCGAAGTTAGTTACATCGAGTTTTTCTTTCCGACATTTTTATCTTGGTGGTCTTTTGATTTCTCATCTCACTCGTCGAAACTTCTCTTTTCTAATTTTTCTGAAATCGAGCTCGCTCTAATATCATACAAAAATTCATTTATTATTCGCTTCATAACTGAAGTATTAAAATTCCTACCTAGTGTTGAAATTTATTTTTACCGACTCTTACGTATACTAAATATCTTTTTTTTTTGGATCAAATAGAAAATCGTTGATTGTTTATAAATTTTCTTACTTTAGTAGCAAATACGTATATTTATCTTAAATATCTTTTTATAGGTGCGTTCCGTGTACTTTGCATTTTTGAATTTCCACGAAATCACCTCTATCCTCTTTCCCTCGAGAACCGAAGGATAAACGACAAAGTATCGTAGACATTTATCGTTTGACTGTCTTTCCTTCCTAAACGTTTCCGCTCTTAGAATCCTGCTCCACTTTCCGTCGAAGTAATAAGTTCGAGATCAGTTAGAACTGGAGTAGCAATACTTTTTATTGTTACGAAGGAAACCGACGGTACGATATCCAAGGTTTGCCAACCTGTTTGAGAAGGGCTCTCGTCCTTCTTCCGTACTCTGTTATATTTCTTTCGGCGGGATTCAAGATGGTAATCTCTTTTTCCTTAACTGCATCGGCGAACACCGCGGGGTATATTTATTCGATATTTTATACGCAATCGAGTTAAAATCGAACAACGACGAGAGAGACTGCTAGGGATTGTTTCGCGTGGAAAGTTTTCCGTGGAATCATTTTGTAGATCTGGGCCTCCAAAAATGTGATTTTCATCCGATAATTAAATGACAAGATGGTACTTATACACAGGAAGAGGAACTTTTTTAAAAGAAATTTTCAAGCGATTAGATCACGATTGCTATTACGTAAGTATTAGACTACGATACGATATTTTGGAAATACATTTGTATCGTGTTTTTTTCCGGGTAGTTTCGTTCGAAGAATTTTCTCGAAAGTTTTCCTCGACTAACCTTGGGGCACTTTCCATCAGAACGTCACCCTCGATGACAAAGAAACGATTATCGATTGCGTGTAAAATGCCAGGGGTGAAGATTCAGTGGAAAAAATCGCGATACGTACGACACACAATGTGTATTTTGCTCATCGCCGTATCTTTGTATGATTGTCAGTCGTGTTAAGAAAGAAACGTTCGCTTAACGATCGCAGGATCGCAAGAGATATCGCTCTAACGTAAAATTTAACTTACTAATCGTCAAATTCAAGCAATGGGGGGGGGGGGGGGGAAAAAA
>NT_176554.1:789365-791149 GCF_000188095.3 Bombus impatiens | reverse complement strand
GGGGGGGGGGGAGGTACAAAACGGAGAGAAGGTAGAGGAAATATCTCTTTCTCGAAACGCGCCGTTGCTTTTTCAAAGGGTGCACACCTTGTGTTTGAGATATTCAGTGAATGTATCGATTCATGAATAGGTATTCGCAATAGGGTCTTCAAGGAATTTAATAATCCAGCATCGGCAACTTTCTACGAAGCTCTTCTTTGCGGGCACCGATGCGTCTTGCTTCTTGTAATATCGATCGATTAATAATTCAATCGAATATGAGTAACTGTTGGCAGACTTTTAACCCGCATGCATCCTTGGTGCACGTTTCTACAAAGAAACGATGTACGCGAATCGTCCGTGACGTTACAGTACCAAGAATAATGTTTACGGTCAGCGTTAAGAGAATGTTATGTTCCTATCGAATTTGTTACAGGTAACAGACTATTATGAAGCGAAACTGCTCGTAAAAATACAAGCTTACAAATGAATCTCCCCCGGTTTATACTTATTCCGAGGAAGTTTTGATTGAGTTCAAAGTCCATGACATTCGAGACATCGTTACTTTCCAACCTTTCAGCATTTCTACGGTATAACTTCGTTCAAATTAAGACAGGCAAGAAGATTAGACCTTTTATAATAACAAAGAATTAAAATAGGATTGCCAAGAATATTTGACAAATTTTAAATTATTAACAAATCTTATAAATAAATCGTTTGTTTTAGTAATAACATATGTCGGAGATGAAAGGACACCGGAGCCTTCCCTCTGGAACTTCGGGAAGATCCGTAAAATTGCAATTAAAGTTTACAGCTGTAATTAAACAATTTGCCGTCATTCTACCCAAATATTCCCAACGCGAGAATTGATTGTAATTTTAATAAATAGTAAAATATATATATATATCGATGATTATTCGTTGTTTCTGACGGTAGATTCGAATTCTTCATTTGGATAACAAAGTAAAGCAACAATTAGCATTCGCACGAAGAAAATTTTTTTTTTTTTTTTTTTAATAAAAAAAAAAAAAAAAAAAAAAAAAAAAATAGGTTACAATCGAGGGACCATTCTATCTTGATCGTTACAATTAAAACGAGCTATTTAATGACATTGACTACGTTGTCTTCCGTTGATTGCCTTGCCACGATTCGATTCGTGCCTGACTACTGTTCCTCAACGACACGGATAGCTGTATTTTTCCATTTATCAGGCAGACACGCAATTTGTCATTGAGGGATATACGAAGCGAAAATCTCAACGAGCTTCCAGGCGATCGTGAAACTACATCCATGCGAACCGGGATAGGGTTCCCATAGCATAGGGCAAAAGTATGGTTCACGCTGTTTACACGGCGTCTACTAAAATTCCTTTTTTATCGTCAGATAAGCTCGCGTAATATTTTTTTATGATAATGTACGCAAAGATATTTTCCTAAGACCCAGCTCCGGTTAAAGGGACGTGCCACGGTGAAAACTGAAATCCAGAAAGCTTAAGGGAAAAGAATAAATTAGGAAATGGCTTTTCGCGTCGGAGAAAACCACAAAATTCTATAAATATAATCAAAAGAATACGAAGTACACATACGTATCGAGTTTTGTCGTAGTCGAAAAAATTCAGAATGGTAAATAACGTAGCTGCGGATGATAGCACAAAGTAGAAAGCTAGACTAAAACCGGTAAAATAAGCAGAAGTAAGTAATAAAGACAGATTAATGATATACCGTCGTTTGCATCATCGCTACCATGTATGTAATTTGTCTAGTGAATAGAAGTCTCAACAAAAAAAAAAAAAAAAAAAAAAAGAA
>NT_176554.1:773908-789311 GCF_000188095.3 Bombus impatiens | reverse complement strand
ACAAAAAAAAAAAAAAAAAAAAAAAAAAGAAACGAATATTGAGCCAAGTACCTACCTACGAAACGTTCATCGAGTAAGTCATAAAACATTCACTGACAACTGCTAACGTTAGAAATATCGTCGATGGTGACATTAGTTCGTGCGATCCAATAAAGATGCTTAAATTATGGTATAAAATAGGAATAATTACACACTATATATTCTAAAGTATACATCGGACATTACTATAGAAAGACAAGTGAAAAATCCGTCCATATGGACGCAGGACGAAAGTGGGACTGCGGGAACAATGGGACAGTGATACGCCATTTGGTTTCCTCTGGGAACCGTAATGGCTGATCGAGGATATTTAGGGTGTTCTTACAGCTGGTGCATTATTAATGTCGGTCTGACTTGGCCCTCGCGTTGAACGCGGATCTGTAGGATAGCAGCGAAGCGGCCGACCGCGGATGGTCCTTACAAGGATCCTTATTATTTATGCATGTGCACCGGAAGCCTTTTCCAGGATAAGAGGCGGCCCGGGACTCGTAGTCTCTCCGCCTATGATGCTGGAAAGCATGGTCCACGGCTCTATTCCATCCTTCGTAAGGTTCCGGAGAATTACTGTGCGCCAACGGCCGCACAATGGTTGTATCCGAGGATATCTGAAGCGTCCCCCGGCTGTGTTTTCCGGATTTTATCGGAGAAGGAACAGCTCGTGTTTTATTCTTCCCGCGTTCCCAGGTCGTGGTACGAAGCAACGCTTGATTTACTTTAATAGAGCCATTTCCGTGGGTCCAGGTGCTTCTATTTATCTTTCGCTTTCAAACGCTAAAATCCTAGCCATTAATTTCTGAATTATCGCCTCGTTTTATACGATTTTGAATATTTCAAAATAAACTAAATCGTGTTATCAAACATCAATACTTCGTTCGTATTGTGCAATTTTGGCATTCCATTCCAATACGTTATAATAAAAGCTCGAAGACGCCATGTACCCAAAAATTTAACGTCAATTAACCATGTGCTTTTACGATTATTTTTCTAACGTATCTAAGTTTTCCATCTGACGATGTGCTTCTCTAAGAGACATTTACGTAGACACCTTAAAATTGTTCCATATCGCGTGTAGCGTCTTGGTATAATGAAATGTAATTTGTCTGGATCATCGAGCGACCAGGAGGAAAGAAGAGCAAGCCTTAAGGGACCACCGGAGTCTAAGGAGGGAAACCGAGTCACAATGCGGTAGTCGGAGGTTTTTAGGAGAACAAGTTGGACTGTAGCCAAGACCGGCACCCTTATCCTCTCGGATTTTCTCTCTATTTGAGAACAAACGGAACGAAACGATGCAAGTGCTCTCGCTGGCACGGTACGCCGGTGCAACCACCAGTTGCTAACGCCGAACGAGGCCGAGCAGACGCGGGAGGGTGAGAAAGAGGTTTGGATAGGTCTACATACACACACTGTAGGCCTACGTAAGTACTTAGTTTCATATCGCCTGTTGCATTCGTAAAGTGTTCCTTCGGGGTGGACCGCCTTATCCCTTCTAGAAACCTCCTGGCAACGTGAATGGGAACTTTTGATAAATTACTTTCGCGTGACAGAGTGACTCATCTTTTCATTTGTTTCTCCAATAATATATTCATCGTGCGAGTACATTACGTTGTCGGAGTTAGAAATTTTCTATCTTGCTCGTCTCTTCATTCACCATAGCCCATAGCATGGTACAATTATGACAGGTTTGAGTAAAGATGTCGAAATCACGTTATGCCGTGAAGTATGTAAATAGTACAACAAATTGTCTAAATAGTAGTTACAATCATGTTTTAAATCGTTGCAGCACGCAATCAACCAAATGACAATGAAAGAGATTATCGATAGTCTTAGCAATTGAAATTCTAAAGGAATCGTTTTATGGACAAGAGAAACGCAAATAGTTTAGTTAAGGTTTGGTTGAGAATCTGCGTCGCAAGACGTTCCCGGTTACGGTTTGGCTTTGAATTCGAGGCACGATAGCGTAGAACCAACAAGTGGTCCATATACCAACTGGCGATCCATGCCTACCTAGACTATGTTCTGATTCTACGTGTAGTAATTACTAATCAATAGCGCGTATCTTGTACCACAGAGAGGCAACGGCAATGAAACGTACATAAAATTGAATTAAACCTTCGTCACAACATTATTGTGGCGTACGATATCTCAAGAAGATATCGATTATATCTAAGAATGAAAATATCGATACAAATATTCTATTATTCAAGGATATTCGAGCACTCGCTCATTTTAAATACGACGAAATTTATTTACAAAATTGCGTATAAAGGAATCTGTATGAATTTTATTCCTTGTTTTATTATGAATTTTTAAAGGCTAGCATAGTAACAAAATTGGAATCTGTAAATATACTACTTTGCGTTATTCGAATAATAATCTTATCCCCGACAATAAAGATAATTATTTTAATTTTTAATTTTTGACATACGCTAAAATCGTTCGTTTTCAATAACTAATTACACATCACTTTGCTAGAGAAATCTCGATAGAGAGAGGGCCTTTTGAAAAATTGCAGTATTCGCGGTGCAAAGCTGGAGGGAAATTCAATGTGCTTTTAAAAGCGCAGACCGTGCATCGTACTTCAGTAAGAGCCTTTGCAATTTCTTAATGGTATGCACGTATGTGAAGGAAATAAGACGGTACATAATGTGGGAACGTCTTAGAGGTCCGCATGTACCTGAGTAACACTGAACGCTGATGGTCGGGTCGTTTCAAAGTGGCTTGAGATTAGACAGGGTATGGGCTAGGTCTCTCTTCTCATTAAGCTGAGTGTTGCGTGTTGGAAGGAGGCTCGAGGGGCACTCGCTATCCCGAAGTACAGCAGACACGCTAGCATTCACCCCTAGAGCTACAGGTTGCTATGGAAAGCTGGTAGATTACGAACCGTTTTACGTAAACATCGGGACAAATCCTCCAATTAAATATTTCTGCTCCTGCGTTAAGAAAGAGAAAACGAAAAAAGTAATCGCATGACTATTCATTAAGTACGACAGATTTTCTCGCAGAAATTGGACTGGTCGTGAAAGCGTCTCTTACACGATATGAAAAATGGTTAAGAATAGTTAAGTGCATATTTATCGGTTTATATAACAAAGAGCTTATGAAAAGCCTTTTATCACGGTGAATCGATATGTGAAAGATATATCGTGTACAACGGTAGGCCGAATGACGACAATGTCGAGACGAATGTTGGTAAATTGAATTTATTTCAAGGGACGGAAATGTCACTTGGAACCACTCTCAGGACCACCTTCAAAAAGAGTAAAGAGCTTTGGAAAGCATACGGGTACAAAGTGTACTCAGTGAACATTTCCTAAGCGCTGGTAAGTAGAAGCTGTAAAGAGGAAACAGAGTTCACTGCGTACATAACTACATGTCTTCGCTGTGTAGAGTATCTTTATACGACAAAGACAGACTATAATAGTAGCCTCGCTGTACAAATTCTTGTCAAAGAGGTTGGTAAACACGAATACGCGAAGAAAGAAATAGAAAGTATAGTAGCGACTCGTATTCATGTAAATAGAGTGCCATGTAAAAACGCAATTTTATCAAATTTTGTTCAATTCTTTCAAAATCACACGATGTAACTTCTTAAAATTTTTACTCGCAAAAGTACCAAATATCAAGAGAATATGGGCCACATAGATTAGGTGGTAACGTCAGAGGTATAAAAAACCATTTCTTGGTGTTTGTTTCTTTTGTTACCTTTGGCAGTCGGTTTGAAATTTTATTCGCTACTTTCTTCTATGCCACTTTTCTCTCCATTCTTCGTGAAAGCGGCATCATTATGGTTCAATCATACCGCTTTTCTTCTATACGGCCGCGCTACTCGAAAAGTGCTTCCCGCTTTTTCCGTCCCGCTTTTATACATCCGCAGATGGATATATGAATTCAACAACGGCCCGGTAAAATTGCTTCTGTGTCTCCAGCGCGTCTACTTTATGGGATGTTAACCTGTTTCATATTGTAGTTCATCCTCGAGGTAATAAAGTATCCGCCCCTTCCGTTTCCTCTGCACCGTATTCCCCAACGCTTTTCTATCTCTTTTCGCGGTAGCTTTCGTCAAGACAGACTGCTGAATAACAACGCCGGACTTAGGAAGAACGGCAATATGATCTTGGTTATAGCTTTTACGTGAGGGATTTCCACGCGAAAAATCACTTGGACCAACTTTGAATTATGCGATGTCGACTAGTTTATTTCACACTTCCTTCCAGCTTGCATAAGAAAACGATCGCATAAGGAGAACTTAGTTCAAAAGAGATTGCGAGATGCGGACCTTCTTCGTTTTTGAACCGATTCACCATTTATCTCGGTTCGCAGAAGAACGTCTGAATAGTGAGCGACATATTCTACTTGACGCATATATGTCTCGCTTTATCAACGACGACTGTTCTCTGCACACTTTACCACCCATTAATAAACACGCATTTCTACATTTTTCGTTAATATTCTCAAATCCATATGTTTTTTCAATATCTATGAAGATTCCAGAAGAATTCAGAAGTCTTTCATTAACTTTATCGACGACTGTTCTCTGCACACTTTATTATCCGTAAATAAACACGCATTTCTACATCTCTTATCGACGTTATTAAATCTATATGTTTCTTAATATTTACGAAGATTTCAGAAGAATTCAGAAATCCTCCGTTAACTTAATTTCTAGGAATTATATTATTATGCCAAATTCTTGAGAAATCTACTATCCTTAATTGTCATTCTTTCGGCAAATCGATGATACGTTATGAAAAAGTTTTGTATCAAAGTTTAGCTTTCTGATGTACACATATAAAGGTTGGCATATAAGTAAGCTTTCATGATCACGGCATGCGATGTCGCTTTTCTAGGCCAGGCCCACAGCGACGGTTTCCACGGAGTCGTTGATGGCCCCTGGTTAAACTTCCTAAACCGCTGTGGATTGAGTTAGAGTTTACTCGTCTGCCAAGCCTGCTAGCCATCTTGCTCTTGCTGCCGAGCCTGTCGGTTGGCTTGCTTGTCCGCTTGCTTGCCGACGCCGAGTTTGGGTTCAATTTGGAAATTACTCCCGCCGAAATAGTCGGAGCGGTTTCGTCATCCACGAAAATACGTCTAGCATTTACGCTTCAGGATCTCTCATGTTTAGGAATGCACGTCGAAGAATGCCGTCGGGAAACTTTACCCTGTCCACTTAGCCGAAACAACCGAAGAACTACGTTGTTAGGTTACTCAGAATCCGTGTTTGCAAATAGTCTTGGACTTTGGCGTTGCGCGTTTTTCAAATAATTTTTTTTACGTCGTTACATGATTACAGAAATATTAGAAAGCCGTTTTGTTTATAATAGCATATAATTGTTTTCTACACATGATAATTCGCATCGTGATAGTACGAGAATAAAGATGGTTGTATAACTGCTCGCGATACTTCTTTCGCAGGTTCTGCATCATCGTCAATTTCCACGAACGTGTCATTAGACTACGGTTCAACAGGTGCAACGCGTACGGTGGGTTTCCACATACAGATAACATAATTCAGGACAGGTTGTTCTTCTGTCGACAGAGCTAAAAGCGGCAGTTGCTGGAAATCTCGGGGGATCGCTTTGTAAGTTGAGGGCCACACGATGCATAAGTGATGCGCCGCTAAAGTGCCTCCGCGGGGCGGAGTTAGTTCCGTATGCAACTGCTCCGTTCCTGCCTATTCTCTTACGTTTTGATCTTTCGACGTATATGTGCACGTATAATTCCGCAACTGCGTACTCTCGAGAACGCGAACCAACTCCGCGGTTGAAATACACTTGCCTTTTTCATATTCACGTAGGGTGCTTAAAGTGAATTGCTTTTTAAAAGTCTCTCACCCCTCCGTCCTTCGTATATTGAAATATGGACGTCCTTTAGAAACGATATTGCAAACAAGCTCGGCTTTTATTCTTGCCTCTTTCTAATTATAGCTATGCGGCTATCGTTCGCAAATGTTTATTTGAATCTTTAACTACTGCCACGGGGTTAAAAGCGCCCCTATGTTCGACATTTCTTTTGTTTTCACATTGTTGCTCGGGTGACAAATAACGATCAAAGTTAAAAAAGATGAATGTATTGTGCAGAATGACGAGGTTCCCAACATCGACGCAAACACTTGTTACAAGTATATTTGTTAAAGTTTATTACACGTGCTGGTTTCGCTCCTTACAACACCGAGAATCCAGATGTTTTTTTCACTGCGTTTTAAAACATCTCAAATATAGAGGTTCCCCTCTTTTAAATATTTTCTTCAATAGCATTGAACATGCTCTACCTTCGTTAAAATTTTATAGTAAAACTGTACGACGCTTCACAATGGCAACGTTTCAAAGCATAAACCCAAATTAAACGAATCTTGGAGGTTTGTAAAGTCTAATATCTTTCACACACAAGTGCGAAAATAATCACGCGCTGCTATATTAATACCTTACATCCAGTCACGTTTCAGTCAGCCATTCATTCCCCACTTATTCAATATCGTTTAAATTATATTTTTATTTATCTATGCTGTGTTTATGTCTATGCGTTTAAGAACAACGACACGGTAATTACTAATTGATGTCTATGAATAGGTCCGACAGATAAGGTTCAATGATTTACTCGATCGACGAGCCAATCACTTTTTCACTGAAACATTTCTGGCCGTACAGGACAGAGATTTTCCCCACCGGCTCGTAGTAGTGATTCCCTTAATCTGTCCTGTCGATGCGCTGACCCGAGCCATTAATCCAAGCATGTGTGCTATCGGTTTTGACACGACGAAAAAGTTAGTTGCACACCCGTGCTGACGTTGTAATCTCGTTATCGTCGAACTCTGCAGCTGGTGCAGGTTACTCTGATCCCAGAAGAGGATAGAACACTTAAACATTTATAGAAGCCTACGTTTCGATGTAGAAACAGTCCGCTACTTGCGCCATCGAACTTTAACCCCTGCTACGTGCACCGTCTACTCTTAAGAACCGTGTAACACAACCTACTGGCTGGCTTGAATGCGTACACGTGAAATACCGAGCGTACACAGGGAGGGAAATACCGAGACTCGTAGAGAGTCTTAATGAAGCCCATTCAAGCAACCATTATCGCAGAGACCACATAATCGTCTATGGTAGTTCTCACTTAATAATCGTACCCCATATTCTCGGGTCCCAGTAATGAGTTTTCAGCGTGCGTGCACCGTTTACGTGGCTTTCGTTTCGCGACATACACGTTCGTATTTATGTATTGAATTTTCCGACAATGGTCGCTCATCAGAACTCTTCGCGATTCATCGTACGGTCGACGTGCTTCCTAATATAAGCTTATAATCTTAATCATTAGTCATCGAGGAAGCAACTTTCCTTTCCAGAAGGAGACGCGTGAAAATTTTACGTATCTACTTGGATCAGTAATTCTTCGGCAACTTGTTGCAATTTGAAATAATAGAATCTTGTTGAAACGTATGATGCGTGTTTACTTTAACGTGGACCGAATGTCTCTGGATAAGTGGTCTAAATTTATAAATACAATCTGTTAATTCCACAAGAAGATATTGCGCATTGCTCGTAATTACTAGTTTATCACTGGCTTACTGTAAGTAAAATGCTATAAATACACGATTAAACACTGAACAAGTTAAACGAGTGTTGGAGTAGATCGAGAGAAGTCGTTGTTTTAAGAATGAATAGAAATAATTTTATGTTAATGTACCGCGTAAAGCAAAGGTGAGATGCGGTATAGAAACGCGTGCGTGATTTTCGGTCATAGTTTAACAATAATCGACCAACTGGAACATTACGCATGCGTAGCTATTATTTGAAACAAGTTGCCGCTACCGACGGGATGTTCATTAATTCGCAAGTCATTTCGCGACTGCTTTACGATCGCACACCGGCTTCGAACCATTCGTACAATTCGTTTGCTCACCGCCGCTATCTACATTTGTATCGGAAAACAAATTTGTCCCGAGGATAATGGATGAAGCGATCGGCGAGTCACGGAACGTGTACCGGAAACGTGCACGAAATTCTTGCACGGCTCTGTAATTAATGAACTTGCACTACGGGCAAACAAACTGTCCCTGTCCGCCATTTTCAACCCGCAACACGAAAATACGATAATTGGATGTAAGCTATTATAAGGAAGGTGGCCAGTCCATTATCTGCCAAAGTTCAATCACAAAACTTCGGTTAAGGTGCCAAGAATTTTTAATTTTAATCGATGTATTCTATTTTCATTGAAATATTTTTTCTTATTTTGGTCCTAACCTACTTCGAGTATTTTCACACGCCAGAAAATAAACGCAAAAGTTGATTTCAAAATCATATTATACGTAGAAGAAGTTAAAAAACCCCTAACGTAAAGTTCGTGCAATAAAATATATCGAATTTATGAAAATAAAATTATTCACGTCTCTTACCTATTATGTAAATGGCAACGTCAGAGGAATATTTGAAAATTGAAATAATTCGGATTGCTATTGAAGGTCTTACTTGATATTACAGAATTTGGTTCGAGGTTGCAGTTAGGTATCCCACTTACCTGAAACAAATAGATAGAAAGCTTAATTAATATAGATAATTAGAAATATTCGCACATAAAGATATTTTTAAGTACAGCACAGAGCTATAGAAAAAGTTACGCATCTATATTAAATACGAACTAATCGCAAGAAGATTAAATATTCAATATCGATCGAAAAATTCCTTGAATCGAATTGATGTGAAGTAGTATACATTTTGATATACAGTACTGCGCGTTTAGCTGTCGCAGTTTCTATACGCTTAACTACCATGAAGTTGCCGTGCCAACTTCTGAAACTACTCACACGGAAACAAGACACCGTGTTATCTATGATTCGTTCAAAATTGACGAAGATCCAATTACCATAGGATTCCTACGTATTAACGATCAAAAGAGGGAGTGTACACGAGGAGGGATATATTATATTCTCTTTATAATTGTAACATTACTTTAGTTAAATTACCGAGGTTCTTCAACCTTCGGAACTTCAACGGAAGCTATGTCGACGGATAATGAAGAGGCTGTACACGCTCCAGATAAACACAACTGCTTCAAACTGAATACACCGAGGAAATAGTTTATTGTTTAGTGTTCAGCGGTTAAATGTTTGTATAGTGGGTTGGATGACGATGGTGAATTGGTCGGTACTGCGGAGTGATTAGTGTCTCAAGATGAGAAACAATCAAAATAGCGTACCTAGATTATTTAAGATGAAATACGTATTACAATATTCTTCGAAAGCATATTTTTTTAGTAATATTTAGTAGTATTTATATCTAGTACTATTTAGGAATAAATATTGAAGTATTAGAAATACGGAGGTGAAGTGCAAAATAATCTTATAATATTATCTTATTCGCGATTCATCCTTCAGTCGCTAAATATAAAGTGTTTCAAGTAGTTTTTAAAGCGGAGCATCTTTTGGTAACGTTTGACAGTTTGCGGTGTGCACAGCTGTCGAACTTTGAGATACTGAGAATTTTTTTAAATTTGTGCAAGTAGAAACGAGGAATTTCTTCGTGAAACTTATTACAACATACGTGACTCAGTCGCGACACGGAGTTTCTTACCGGAGTGGTATCCAAGAAATCAGTGTGCCACACTACTCTCGTAATATCGGAGCCCCATTAGACGCGACTCGGTTCCTGAATTGGGTTTCGAAAGACGTCACTTTACGGAGGAAGCGCGACGCTATTACAGGCACTGCTAGTTACTACGATAGTTGGAGGAAGCCTAGGATGAGGCGGTAGTCGGAGGAGACTAAGAAGGGCGAGAGGGGTTGGAACTCAGGATGAAGGGGAGGAACGAGGGTAAGGTGAAGCGTAGTTTCGAGGCATCTTGGTTCTCCCTGTCGCCTTGTGGAGGGAACCAGCGGTGAAGGTATCCCGGCATAAGGGAAAGATGACAGTGGGAGAGAGAAAGAGGACAGCACCTCATCGCTGATCTCTCTCTCTTTCTCTCTTTCTCTCTCACTCCCTGCCGAATTCTCTCACACTTACCCTCATGAGCGTGGTAACATCTCGATGGTGCAACTTCTCCAACGACAGAGTATCTCTCCGGCGTCGAGTATGGAACAAGTTTCGCGGCGAGAGTGCACACTCCACCTAAATTAACTCGCTTACTTTGGACTTGATTGCATATCCTTATGGCTCAGCACCCGTGTTCCCTATCGTCGATCGGCTGTCGTGTCTCTTTCTCTCTTTTAGATGACGCGGGGAACAGTAATTATTAACGAACACCGAATTTTCATTAATTTCGAATGAACTCGAACATCGCGTCGCGTTACCCTATAGTTCTGACGACATCTGCGTTTCGTTTCCACGGGAATCAAAGTTGTAACAGAATGGCGTACCTCGCGCTTTCACCTTTGTCAGTACAGCGGTATCATATTGTACGCAAAGCGACAGATACAATGGTAAACCCAAAATCCTGCAAGTTCTTCGTATAACAAGGCACAGGTAGAAATCTCAAAAGCGAGTTGTAGGCGACATTGACGATATCAAATCGCGATAATGCCCGTTGTCCCTTTATGCACGAGCATGTGGGTTGCGCGAACTCTAATCTTGGTTATGACTGCCGGTCCCTTTTAGCTCCTTACATCCCATCACCCAATCCTTCCGCAGCATTCGTACAATACGTCGTCGTCTGCCAGCGTCGGGCGTTGGTATTTGACTGTCGGTAGCTACAAATACCCTACAATAGTTCGCAGACGTTACCAGTTTGACTTTCACCTACACTGACGGCTTTTGCCACTCGCCGCCACCGTGAATATCCTACAACTTTCTATTGAAATCTCCGCTGGATAGGAATAACGGTTCCACGCTAGATAGTACCGGTGCCAAGAAGGCTGAGTCGCCAACGGAACGGTGAATTGAAATCAACTATGGCAGCCCGATTCAACCATGGCCGAGCTCAATCGACGTCCAACTTACTTCTACCTTCCACGGTAGGAGCTACCGAAAGAGTGAAAAAAGAATGTACGAATTGCCATTTCTACCTTCACTCGCGATAACGTTAAGTAGGCAGCCGATGTTCGTACATATAAAGAAACTTCGAATACGCGAAAGATACAGAAAGCACATACTATTTAGGAATACATAAAATAACGGAACAGAATACCGGTATTTTTATTAAATTGGTTATTTATCGATAAGGGATCTGAAAAATCTTCGGCCGCGTTTGTTTTCTTTCGTAAAAATAATCTAACGAAATGCAGAAGATAGTAAAAAGAGTTCAATTTACTGTGCCGTGCTTCATTAGATACCTTTAACCGCATATCATATACTTGGATTATTTTTCTCATAAAGTATTCTTCAAGTATTGTAGCCGGTTCGTACTCTTTGTCGTTAACAAGGAGATACTTCATCCTTCTGTTACGTGACAATTTAGATAATTTTTATTACCAGCGTAGACGAGGGACGCGTGACAATGAAATCCTAGACGGACATTTTTCTCGTCTGAAGGCTGAAGAGAAGTAATTAAGCCTCCGTGTTCGTTTCGCGCATTGTAGGTAATATGTACTGGCTGAAGTCGAGTGCTGAAAGACACCCAGTGAATCAAAGGATCAGGTCTCACGGGTACGGAACGAAAGGAAACATGATACTTCAGAAATTCGTGAGAAGATCGTATCTCCTGCGAAGAGAAAGATATCGTAGGAGAGAAAGGTAAAGAAAGGAAGGGGAGGAGGGGCTAGTTGGGTCTGGTGAACTAATCAAGGATTTCTCGCCTTAAACCGCGGAGCAGGAACTCGTTTCCTTTTAGGTGACGACGATGGGAGTACGGATGAAAGAAGAGGATAAAAAAAAACGACTACTTGCTCTATCTGCTTCTTACGTAGATCCGGGTTGAGTTAGTCTAATGAAGAGCTTTATAATACGAGCTATCGGGACACACGGCTTTGCCAACCGAATACAGACGCTCGGTTTCGGTTATCCGTCTTGAAGACGTGAGAAAGAATTAGGAGAAATAAGGACAAAGAAAATATAACGTTGCCAATTTGAGAAACGAAGAACGAGTCGATAAATGTGTAAGAATATCGATGATAAATAGTTTCGAACATCTTGCAATTTCTGTAATAATTTACGATAGAATAAATTTTAACAAATTGTATTAATTCAGCAAATTTAAATTTCAATGAAACGGCAGAATAAAATACATCGATGAAAGGGACTATATCTATAAATAAAATGATAAGATTAAATCTTTGTTGCAGTATCATCCAACAATATTTTCAGAGAAATTGCTGATTCACCATAGAACAAATCAAGGTGTCTCGTTACACTACACAGGACGACAGCGACCCACGTTCACGGTTGATCGCTACACGTCGCCCTAAGGAGGGTCTTTTGCTCGTTAGTGTCAAATCGTACAAATATCGAATATTGATCAATGATTCGATCCGACCCTGCCCTGGCAGCGTCCAAATTTCAGCTCGAATGGACAAGACATATGAAGATGTCCTTTCTTATTATAAAAAAAAAAATTACTTTATCGCAACTATTACCTTAATTACCTAAATATTACTTTATTACCTTATTGCAACAATTTTATCAACAAACATTAATTTTCTCATTTACGTTAAGTTACTTATTTGCGCGTCATCTAAAAGATTTCCATGCGTTAATTATTCTAATAAATGTTACCTCGAAAAGGAGTTGGTCACTCGCCCTATGTGTTAAAAGCAAGGATCGTGGATGAACGGTAAAACATTTGGTATCGCAAATTCATCACTGTAATAAAGCAGTACTGGTTATATCAGAGCGTTAAAGCTAAAAAGAATTTGAAAGGGGAAGAAGAAGCGAGGAATAAAACAGAGGATGGGAGAACGATTTAGGTTGGGGATTCGAGGGTGCCGAACGACGAACGGATGAAGCCCGCGGAACCAGAAGCCCAATGCACCCGTCGGGTAATTCTACTCACTCGAGTACCTACTGCTCTCGCGTATACAGGAACCTCGGTAGTCGGTTGGCAATGCACGGTTGCGAGAGAAAGGATGCTGCTTTGATAGCCGCGAGGGAAGTAGATTGGTAAGGCCGATGCGCCAGATAGAGTTCATTGGCTCTGCTCTAGATCACGAGGGTTTACGTTCAGGCATAAAAAAAGGGATCGGAATGCTTTGGGATTGGTTGAACGCGCGCAGGATTGTTTGTAGGGATGGAGCGTGGATCCTGCTAAAGCCAGCAATTTTACCGTGAAAATCGAGCTATTGATTTGAAAATGACAGTAAAATTTCTTTTCTTACGATTCGTTACTACATGTATGTGCACACCGTACGTATGGAAATTCGAATTCCCTGGAAATCAGATCTCGTTTGCTACCGATTCTTGTTTCTCGTTGATCGAAACCATCGTGTTTGTAACTACGAATTCTTTAGAGATAAATTTTGCAAGTTACCTGAAATTTCATATATGTATATCTCGATATAAGCAACGTAATCCTAATGACCGTTCCTCAAATTACTCGTCAGATCGTATATTTTATATTATAGTTACGTCTGCGTTTTTGTCGGTCCCTCCACTGGCTCGAAATATTTTGTTGAATTTTTCGACGAGACGACATCGTGTATGCGACGCCTAGCGACGAGACAATTTTTACACGAGATGTCCGACGACGTCACACCGGTCCAAAAGAAACACGATTGTGACCACCCCCTTTTTTCATTCGTCGGCGGAAAGCGTGCGAGCGACCTGTGACACCAATTGCGAGTGTGTCGAGCGCCTTAGCGCCTCCAGCGATATCATCGCTGAATAAACATGACATTATTAAGCGGACCGCTGCCCGGCAAACACTCGTGAATTAACATACAAATTGAGCAGCGAGAGCGTTCAGCTTCGAAACGCCGAAAGGAGAAACATCATGCTCGTGTGCCCACTAGGATATTTCGATTTAGATATTACAAGTTTCATGCGCGCGTATGATGAAAATTTCTCGTTGGAGTACATCGTACAGAAAAGTTGTTTCTTGTTCCCATCGACTACGCTAATGCGTTACTACGTGGTATCTTCTTTCCCGCATATCCACGAGAATGTTTCGGAAAATAAAGAAATTTCCATGCTAATGAGGCACTTGTTAAACAAATATATTCGCAAACCCGCTACAAAGTAATTCCTAAAAGTTTCGCAATCCCACAAATATTTCAAATATATTTTTACAAACTTTTATACGAGTCGCTTTCTTTTAAAAAATTCCTCGTATGTTTAAAACTTCACGTATACGATGTATTCCCAGCACGCACCTATTAAATATTTTAAATCTTCAGGAAAGCCGGCTAGTTTTAATCAATATCGATGAAACATAGACGAGTTAGCTGTGGAACATCGAAACTACGCGTCCAAATAACAGTGTGAAACTTTATAAATTCTTGATTACTTTAACATCTAGCGCCTAACATGGACCTGGCCGCGTGACACACGCAAAAGCGAAAAGCCATTTTAGCTCCGGCTATTGGACACGGAGCGGAAGCCCGCATCCGACAGAATTATATTTCTTCATGAAAGAATAATTCATCCCTCCCCCGTGGTAGAGGCCAGCTGTACCGTTTTCAGCCCGATGCCATGCTGCGCATTGTTCCCTCGCGAATGGCTAATGAAATTAATATTTTTTTTCATCAGCCTCTATCAAAAAGTGGAACAGCGCCCGTACCGGCCATGTTATATACCGGCAGCGCGATGAAGCATGAACTTAAGCCCGTCCCTTTTCATTTTCTTTTTCTCCATAGAGAAAAAGAGAGGAAAAGAGAGAGAGAGAAAGAATGAGAAAAGGCGAGAAACAGAGGCAGAGGAAGAGAGAGAGAGAGAGAGAGAGAGAGAGAGAGAGAGAGCGAGAGAAAGAGGACATCGTTGGATCATTTCTCGAAGCGAAGTACATCGACAGGAACCTCCGTGTTGGCTGCCCTCTATCGCGCTGCATACAAATGATGAATTACGAATATCGATCGTACGAGAGAAGGGGATAAAACGAGCGACGAGCATCGAGTGTGAGTGAACCAGGGAGAGAAAGTGGGTGGGAAAGGGAGACGGACAACGGAGGGTTGAGGGAAAGAAGGAGGGGGAGAGAGGGATGGTGGCAGGAGGGATCGGGAGGTGGTTACACCGAAAGGGGAGGCAGGAAAATTATTCGCGTCACGCCAGGCGCAAAAAGCGAATTTACGAATGAGATGTGCCGGCGCAGCGACGCCGATGCGGCCGGTTGGTCCCAGCCTTGATTTCGACCAAGTTTAATTGAGTGTAGCACTCTTCCGCTGGGAAAACGACACCACGACCAGTCTCGAACTTCAACGAGAACTTTGTCGCAGAATACAGACGTTATGGAGGTTTCGTATACCGTGAGACGTCGCAAGGGAAGTTGGAGAAGCGGTGGTTCGTCGAAACCA
>NT_176554.1:726765-773729 GCF_000188095.3 Bombus impatiens | reverse complement strand
CACCGTCTTTCCTTCTTTCTCTTCCGTACCCTTTTTCCTTTTTTCTTCTTCTTTTTCTTTTTTTTCTTTACGAGAGGACGTTTTTATTATTATTACGCGGAATGAACACTTTTCCCAACTTTCTGTCCTTTTCTCCTGACAGCGAATTAAGATCGATGGTGTAACGCTTCGTTTATGTAGCACGGTTACGCCTAGTGTTACGAACCAACTTTACTTCTTTGAATTTTCTTCGATACTTCTGCCGCGATGTTTTTGCCTTAAAAAAGTTTGGAGATTCAGTCATGGATGGTAATACGCGATCGTGTTACGATTACGAACTTATTTTATGTTCGTACTATAACGTTTTATATTCGGCCACTTTTGAAGGTTACGGATGCATCGCTGAATTTCGAGAACGGAAAGTTACGAGAATAGGCGGAACTGAAATCGCCTCTTATGCAAACAGCAGGAAAATAATCATATCGCGTATCCAGGAACATTTCGAGTAATTTAATTCAGAAATTGTTACCGTGTTCCGATATAACGAAGGTAAAATTAAAACGAAACATTTATTTGAATAACGTAATAATACTCGCTCGCTTGTAAATACGTGACGTTTATTACGAATTATAATTATTTGCTTGAAAAACGTCGAATAAAAATTACCAGCATCGCACATATAAATATCCGCTGAGAATATTTTCGTCAAGTCGTAATATTTATAACGGACAAAGATTCAAGGGTGGTGTGGTACACGAAGATGGAGTGGAAGTAACCGCCATCAGCGCGATAATGCGTGGTGAATCCGAGAATCAGCGGACCATGGAAAACGTATGAAGTTTCCGGCATGGTCGAAGCATGGCTGGCTGGTTCCACCGGCTCGATGGATACAGGAATTTTAACACTTCGGTCGTGACAGCTGGGATATTACATAAGAGATTACGTCGATTTCTCTCGAATCCTTATTACACACGTGTACATGGTATTAAATGTGAGGATTTTAAATGTTATGGATTTTTCTTATTCGCTAAAAGTAGAAAAAGCATTACTATCGCGCAAACAGTTTGTAAAATTGTAAAATTTTACATCGAATCAAGGACAATCAGCTGGTTTATAATTCAGAGATTCGTACAGTTCGTAGAAGTTTGTTACATTAAAAGACTCGCGACTGTTGGCTATACGAAAGGATTTATTCCTTTAAGAAGTTCGATATATAAACCGCTGTCAGAATCATTACATAATACCGAATTCGGAAGAAACGGAAGGTGCTTGTTCGGAAATATATCGTCAAACTAGTCGGAAGTTAAACGCATTTGTTATTCGCGTCTTGCGTTTCACGCATCAGCGATCTCGTTTCCGCAGTCTCATTGTTTACGAGTCCATTATCGGCGAGTACAGACAAACGAGCTGCGTTGTATCTAATTTCTGGGTGGCAATTGGAAGGAAACGTTTTCGTTTCGACACCCCTTGAAGAGCCCGCCGCATTCTCTCGCAGCCGTCGACGCGTTAATGAAAGTACGACTGTTAAAGCTGAAGGGCTTCGAGCTTTCCGAGCTTCTTCGTTGAGGCTCTCGTAAAGCACTCCCCATGAGACGTCAAGAGGCGAAGAGGGTACCATGGAAAGGACCGAACGAGTAAAAGGAAAGGGCCTGCGCGTCCAACGGAAAAGGACGGAGAGGAAAAGGTTTTTACGCGTGAGCACAGAAATGAAACGGGCTTCTCCTAGAATCGTTACCGTTGAATCGTTTCCGGAGGTGTCGATGTCGTCGAGTGGGTTCGCTCTTTCCTTAAACGTATCTGATTATTTTCATCGAATCTATCTGCTCCCGTTCCAACTATGCCAAACTTGGCATATAATTACGTGCTTTCTAATATCGTCGAGCGAAAATCGCTATAAAACTTTACCATAGTTGCATACGCAAGTATTTAGCGTTCGGTAAATAGGAATATTATAGAAGGATTCGTAATTACACGGCAGATTGTAAATTAGTTTAGAAATAGTCCATCGCGATGCTTATTTTACTACTGGATACTTTATCATTTAACCGTTAATGTACATTGGATTCGCATATAACCATCAGACATAATTATTTATTCTGCATTAACACGAACGCATTTTACCAAAGGTTCTACGCGAAATGCCATGCGACGCACGAAAAGCAAAATGATTTCAGCCGGAATTTTTACTGGCACGCGTTTGTGTTAGTGCAGAACGATTCAATGACACTTGGCGTAGAATCGATTTCAGCTGTCCGAAAAATTTAAGCGAACAAAGTACATAGCATTAACGTTTTGCAACGAGACAAAATGATTTTGAAACCTTTCAATGGAAACTAACAAATTTTACCTGTGACGCGCTTTAAAATTCCCACGACACTGATACATTTTGAACATTACCAAAGACATAGTTTTTTCCGTACAAAAGACATGTCTCTAGGAATATCGTATCCCCGACCCAACGATTTTTGTGTAGAGACGTCGAAACGGTTCTCAAATTCAGAATCATTCCACGAGTTCTGTGATATCATTTGACCGACCGAAATATTTGCAGCTCGCAGGAACTGATCGGAATGCAAAATACGCCTATCGGTCTGAAAAGGGTAAGATAGGTGACGAGTCGAGGTAGTCGTCGACTCGTTAAAGACAAGGTTAGGAAGTGGCGCGCGGCATGCAGATCAGCTCATCGAGCTCTTGTTGGCTCCGTTCTAGCCGGTCGGTCTGAAAAACTTGGTCGTTCCTTTCGGGCCGGAGTTAAATATTAAATGCTCGAAAAGCGGTGGTGCGAAATTGAAAGGCTTGAGCCGTGGAAAGGCTAAATGGAGAATCCTCGGGAATGAAGGGTCGAGAAAAAGGAAATCGTCGGCGGGCGATCGCCGAGAAAAAAGGAGGAAGAGGGAGAATAGAACCAAATCGAGAGATGAATCCAGAGGAAGAAAGAAAGTTGAAAATGAGAAAAGTCGACAGTGAAGTCTATACTGTTAGAAGGGACTTAATTAATCCGTCGAACCTCGTCCGAGAAGATGGTCTCTGCTACTGTAGAGAAAGGTTGCGCGTTATCTATTATATTATACTTTGAGATTTCATGCTACCGTATCGCGTAACTTTCCAGCCATGGATCGTCAAATATTTGGATAATAAATAACGGATAATTGGCTTCTCACCAAATACACGATGCAACTTAATATCGATTGTTAGAAAAGCTACGAACCTTTCGAATGATTCGTCAAATACTTTGGATCAATCTCATATTTTTCGAAAGACGAATTGGAATGTTTACTGAGAACGTTTTATCGGAAAAATAAAAATGAGCATAGTCGATCGTAATCGATTGTAGTAGTTTGTAACTAGTTTTCCAATAAATTATTACAATATGTCTCTTATCGGGGAAGACGGAAAAAGAAAAATATTATTTCAATGCAGAAATGATATTGCTTTACGATTGAATCAGAAAAGTTCAAATTTGTATATGATTTTTTTGGACTTTTGTCGAACGATAATACGTATTTGTAGATCTGTCGACAACACCACATAGACAAAAAAAAAAGAAAAGAAAGAGAAAGTCGATTAATACGGAAAATTTAATGTTCTTTAATTTTCTAATGTTTCTATATCATTGAATTTTTTCGGTAAAGTAGTTTTTTCTAGAACGCAATTTTATTTCCGGCAATAAAACGAGTTTCCGATGACAGTAGACTTCAACGAATGAAAATTGTTTTCCCTCTCTTTGCGTCTTCGTGATTTCATATCGCACATCTCCAATATTTTCTCTCAGAGAAAAAAAAAATAGAGAATGAATTTTGGCCTGATAGGAACTAGATATAATACCAGCACTGTGCCATAACGCATAACCTCGAAGCAGATTTGCAGTCGATTCGCAGCTTGTTTTATTTTAGGTCGAAACTCTTTTTCCAACTCGATATACATAAACGAAAAAATTGGATATTTAAGTTAACATTGAAGTTGGAGGCACCGTGTTGTTTCATCGTCGCTCTCCTAACAGAATTATAATTTTATTTCCCTCCTCCTTGACGAACGTTCCACTCACTTTGATTATTCGACGATCCGAAGAAGTTACTGTTTCAATGGTGACGTCGTTACGGGTGAACGACGAGTGATTAATGATCTTGGTGACGGAGGGTAAAGTCTCGCGGTGCTGTCTCGTGAGTTCTCGGGGAGACATTTCTACGTAGATTCCATGATTCTGCTCTTCCATGGGTGACTTTCGAACGAGACGAGAAGCGAGAGAAGTCCAACAGCGGCGGTAGCAGGAACTGCGGGACAGTCAGGGGTGGAAGAAGAAAAAAAGAAGCCACGCTTTAGTTCCCACTCACGAGTGAACGGAAGAGACGATCGTAGAGTACGAGGTCGAGTACAAATTGTCTTGAGGGGACAGGGTTGGGAATCAATCTACTTCTTGCCTTTCGTTCCTCCTCTTTCCTCGGTCTTTCGTCCTTGTTCCGTCCCTCTCTTCTTTCTTATTCGTCCGCCGTTTTTCTCTCTCGTTCTTTCACCCTGTCACTCGTTTTCTTTATTTCAAACTTTACCAGACGTCAGCCGGTGATCGGATGAGCTCATTGTACGGCGGGAAAAAAGTTTGGGGAATTTAGGTTTGCAGTGACGAATAGTCCTCTTGCTCGCATGGAGAAGCCGAATGGTTCCGACGCGACGGGTTCTGCTTTTAGAGCTAAATAAAAAGAGACCATCCTCGTCCTATTGACGACTATCAGCAAGCTCTGCCGAATCTTTTTCGCAACGAGAAAATTAAAGCGGTGGCATGGTTCATTAGTTTAAAGCACCACAAATTGAAACTTTTCGATCGATTTATGCGTCGCTGTTGGTGTTCCTTCGTAAACATCGAATAGTATTCACCACGTGTAAACGAATAATTCGATCACATCTAAGTACCACTGTATTCTGATATTTTACGTCCATTCTCAATTTTTGTCTACAACGTACTTGCATACACGTACTTGTACGTTGTATCATAGATCGTAAATTTAACATTTGTTACGAATTCCATTTATTTTATCACGGAAATCTGCTCATCGTATTTCAATAACGTAAAATTAGAAAAAGATCGTGGTAACAAGCGTCTTACGTCGATATAGTACCGGGCATGATATTCGAAATATCGACGTGAAATAATGGTTCCTTAACATCCATCATACACAGCCGCTGGTTTGTGCAACAGCAGATCCTCGTCTCGCTCGCTCTTAGTTCTACGCAGTATATATGTGGCGGACGGAAGAGATCCTTCCTCCAGAAATGCCAGATGCCACCCTCAAAGCGTAACAACGGGGTAACGAAACACGAAACACGGACGCAACGTCAGTGAAAGTATAACGTATGGTCAGGTGCGACAGGTCGTACACTTATCAATCACTTAGCATCCATATTTCTCGTCTTTCAGAAGGACAAACTAAAAAGACTCGCCTCGCCGCATTTATATCGCGATCCAATCTGTCTCGTCGTAAAGCAACGTGCGAAACAATGGCGATAATGCCGTTGTCAATGCATACAAATGCACGGATTTTTGAGTGCCGATCGTGAACGAGATTTCTTCCTTCCGCACTTCCCTTCCTTTATATCCTGTATCGACTGCAAGTACGCATATAGATATACGCGTATCTTGAAGACAGGTAGCGTATACTTAGTTGGACGTCGTGCTAAAATTCTGATTGTTTTTCATATTTTCATATCTATCGTATCTTAATAAAAAGTATCGAATGTCTTCAGTTGGGAAAGCTCTGTCGATGATTCTACGATATTACAACGTTCAGTCCATTCTGTATATGCGAGTGAAAAGCGTACGCCTGTGGGTGCACGGTGACTCGCGACAACACGTATGCGGGCACATTGTGAATAAAATGCAGTCAGGAATGGGGCAGCTAGAGCGATTATAATGCAGCGGCCGTTCTCTGTTCTCGTCTCGCCAGGAACGTAAATTCTGGATACACTTTAGCGAGTCCATTATATAGATTGTGGTCGCGACCTCACAGCCAGGGACCCGCCACTAAGTTTTTCATCCCACTCCCGTTTCTTTACACCGTCAGAGTACCGTTTCCATCCTCTCTCGAATGGCGGTGTCTTACTCGTTTCTACTTCGTTTCCTTGCACTACCGTTCATCACGTCCCACGCAAAGCATATTTTACGCTCGGAGGCGACCCGATAGTAACAGCGTAATAAGAACACGGTATGGAGATGACTAGTGTCGCTGAAAGGGAAGGAATTCTTTCCTATTAGCAATGGGACCGACTTAACCGTGAGAACGGAAGTCGAGGACAAGCCAGCGCGTAAATTAGAATGCCGGGAAAGAAACGAATTCTCCCCGAGGGACAGAATTATTCCGAACAATTTATTTTTGCGTGTAATTCTCGGGTATTCGCGCGAGTCGAAGGAACGATGCAAATACACCCTTAACAATTTTAACTTCAACCAAACGATATATCTGTGTTCGTTTTCAGAAAAATATGCTTTGTCTGTTTATTCCAAGACAGCCGCAAAAACGTTGGCTGCGTATTCAAAATTACAAAGAAAGATGAAAATTGTTTCGCGTAGAATGAAAAATGGATCACGGTTGAACAGCGACTAGATCTTTCGGATGTGATAACGTAACGTTACAAGAGCGGTATCTCTTTCCCTTGAGCAACTTGCAATATCGTTCGAGTGCATACCTTTCTCGGTGCAAACATAATGCCGTGATCTCGGTTGCCATGTTCTCGGGTAACGATTCTCCTTGAGAGCACCTACCACGACGATATCGTAGCGAGAAAACGAAATAATAAGCCGTCTAATGGTGTCTGGAATTGCGGGCATTCAGGCTGCGATTGGATGCAGTTCCGACGCGGCAATTTTACCAACCAGTTTCGTCGCACAGCTCGACGAACGAACACACCTTCCGGTCGCCTTTCACTCTGCCACCTATTACAGCCCCCTAACGGGAACGACATCTTAATCGATATTCGCTAAACCTTTTTCCGTGGACCGATGCTTTCCGATTCTTTGGAGGACGTCGCCGGAATAATGTCTACAACGATGTTCGAATCGAAAAATCCGTTCGATGGTCAATAACTTTTGCTGCTATTGAAATTTCACTCTACAGTCAACCTCGTTAACACGCATCAATTGGATGAACGAAGAACTGTGAGCAAACATAAAAAGTCAGCATCGCGTAACTGCGATTCGATATACTTCCTTCAAGTGTGCATTATATTATGCCTCCGTACGATATGATATAGATACAGCACGAAATTAATAATTTCCTAATTTGCAATTTTAATCTATTGTATTTAACTTGCTATAAATCAACCGAGCTCCTTTTTCATCTATCTCTGTGTATATGTATTATGCGAATAAAATCCACGATATACGCGTGTATATAGTTAACAATAAGCATCGCAGTGAAAACATTATTTGTCACCGAGATATTTGTTCAGCAAGGTACAGAGAAAATTACGCAAATAGAGCTTTCGTTATCTGCTGTTAACTCGATTTTCGTGGCTGTCGCTTCACGACCGTATCCCCTGTATCGGCGATGCCTTTAAGGAACACGACTTCAAAGACCGACGAAAGGTAGCAATATGTTTTCCACGAAATATTCCCCGCCCTTTCTGCCCGTAGAAATTCTTCGGAGCCCCTGCTGCCTGTAGGAGTTCTCTGAATCTTTAGGCAACCTAGAGAGAAATTATTCGCGCTTGGTCGAAGCTCCTTTGATAGACGTTGTAAAGCATTCACAATCTCGAGACTGCTACTTCCACAAATGCTTCGTCATAACAATATCTTCGAATGACGAAAATCGTGATTGGCGAAGTAAAATTTTTGATTTTCGGAAAAATCGGAAGTCTCGATTTTCAAATGTTCGAAAGAGAATGAAAAAGAAAAAACAGAGGTATCAGCGAAAGGAAAAGTCCTGGATGAAATGACGTAACCCTGGACCTGTTCTTTCCTTGGCCCAAACAATGGATGCCACGCTGGCATCCACGGGATTAAATATCATAATTAATGTCGCGATGGTACGCGAAGCTGTGCGCAGGAGAATCGTCACCTTGGAAACACCCGCTATCGCCCATTGACCTTCGCGCCTCCTCTCGTCATTACGTTTTTTCACGGACCGACGCTCGGTTCGTTATGAGATCAAATGCGAGTAGACGGAATGTCTTCTATTGTGTACACGCTGAAGAAACTTTCATTATTAACCTCGATCACGATTCTGTGCTTTTCGTCTAGCGATCTGGCTACTCGTCGTCTCTTTTTCAAGCTCCAACATTCTTTCGTAGTCTTGTTTTCTCGTTTCCTTCGTCGGATCATGTTGATATTCTTGGAAAAATAGCTTCGTGCTGTGAAAATCTTTTATTCGACGGACAGCATTACTGCGAACGGCAACGAGTATAACTGTCGGCAATCTGACGACGCGAACTGCAAGCAGTTGTTTACTCGGAAGGAGCAATATGATTGGGATAGAACGTCTTGGTGATAAATGCACCAGGCGATATCTTCCAGTCGTTAATTATACTTACAGGTGGAAAAAGGCGATACGACGTAGCTGCGATAAAGAGGATAATGTCGAGTATCCCCTGGAAATGAACTTAAATAATTCCGCGAGTGTTGGATATCGATCGCAGACGACTTGATTTTGTTCGTTTACATCTTGTTCGTTCCTGGTACATATACCGTCTAAAATCACGCTTGCGCGTAAGCACGGAAAACGGATGAAATTAACGGCGTGCTTAGTCCAACGAATATCGATAAACTGGCTCGATCTAGCCAATATCCGGTGGCACGAAGCACCACCGAGTACCACGAACGAAATTTACTTCCTTTGATAGACGTCGGACCCGTAGTTGCGGCATAGGCATTGTCGATTGTAAACCTTCTGCTCTCTGATCGGTTCCCTGACGGTGCGTAGGTACACATTAATTAGGCTTAGGCTCGCGAGGTAGGTTTAATTACTTTCACCAGATCAGAGTCGAACCCGAATTCGGCTCGGTAGATGCAACAAGGCAGTTGTATGGAGAAAGAGGGAGACGAGGAGAAAGAGAGAGCGACAATTTCAAACAGCTGCAGTATAAAGGTGTGCAAACGCCGCGTTGTTTTGAAAGCATTTGTGACTTAATACAGGAAAAAGTATCCGACAGCTTCAGGTATTCTTTATAGTTTCGTTCGTCCTTCGAATCTGTCGTCATTTGTAAAATGGTATCGTTAAACTTCATCCATATACATATATATGATCGCAAGACGAAACAGGCAGAATCCAGGAGAGTGCTGAAAGAGGGAGTAAGAGTAATAGCATGGTTAGAGATATGAATCGCATGAGCGGCTGAGCCATTGTAAACAGGGTGTAACAGGGACTCATCTCAAATGACCTGGTCCTACTAGTTCCTAGCTAACTGATCAGGCAGGGTCTCGCAGGTGTGGAGGAAACCAGCGAAATGATCGGTGTCGGTATCGCTGGCGGCGCAGTTGCTATCGACGAAGCGGAGGTGGTACAGCACTTGGTGTTCGGACCCTTCGCGTTGGATTCGTGTGCTCTGTCTAGCAAAGCGCGAGAGAGCTCGCGCGCATTGTAATCGCGTCACGTTAGTTACCTACACTTCGACAACCACTGTAATTTGCCTACATTGATTAAATTGACAAGTGGAATGAGAAATGCGTGGTCAGAGGATTGAAAGAGGTAAGCGCAAAGGGAGAAATTGTAAAAGAGGCATTGCGAGAGAAGAGTTTGCAAGGGCGTGGGGGGAAGGGAACAAGAGGAGAGGCAGCTAGCAAGGATAAAACGAGAGAGGGAGGAGAAACGGAAGAGAGAGAGAGAGAGAGAGAGAGAGAGAAAGAGAGAAGCGGGCAGAGGGAGTAGAGGTAGGGTTTAAAGGTTCGCCCGACACTGCAGGATCCTGTATCAAATTAAAACTTGCCAATCAAACGCGATATCGGCGCAACTTGATAGTAATTTTAATTAAAATTGCAACTGACGAAGATTCGTTGAAGTGCGAATTACGGCTAAAGCGAACACCGCGTGAGAGTCTGGATCTATCGAATGACGAAGGAGCTCGTAGCAGCTAACGTTTGATTACACGATTCCTTATAGCTAACTAAAAATCGAACAGCGCGCTAATGAAGGTTAAAAAGTCTCAAAATACCGTGTACTCTTAAAAAATTAATAATTTTTACGAACATATCTGCAAATGTCGTTGGACGCATTGACAAGCAACGGGAACTCATTATTTTATTTCTGTAAATACGAAAAAAACACAAATTGTCGCCTAAACACCCCATTCTCTCGATGCAAACGGTAAGTGGAACGATCGATTGGAAATGAATTCGATGGAACGGTCTCTGTTCGAACAAGGGAAACGTGGCGCAAATTTCTGGTGCATGTTCTCGCGAAGAAAGGTGTGAGCGCTAAAACGACATTGGCTGAATAACCTGGTCTGGTGACTTCGGTACGCGATATACGCGTCAGAGACGATCGGGTCGTTCGTTCCCGCGTTTTTGGATTGCATGCGAATTTCATGCAAACGGCAAACCGCGCCGCGATATAGGACGTAGGTGAAACGTATTTTATCACGGTGTTTCGAAACCGGTTACGGGCACCGTGACGAGGAAATGGCATACACGCCGCAATTCGGTAGGTGGTGTTACTTTTATGGACGAACGTAAACCATACGCCGCATACTCGTTCGTGTTAAGAGAATAAAGAAGCGCTAGGTGCGGTTCTGATGCGGTTCCAAGTTGTGTGCACGGTGCAAGTAATACCGGTTATAAAATACTTTCGCTGACAGGACATGTTTATGGTGGAAAAACTGGTCGAGGAGGCAAGCAGACGTGAAAAAAGATGGTGGAATCCGATAAAAGGAAATGTGTATTCGACGTCGTATTTCGCAAACGACAAAATATGTCGCCACTCGCATACGTTTCTTTATTCTTTCCTAAGTTTACACGCCCTTTGCGAATCGAAGGACTTTTAGGAAGTAGTTCCTAACGTTATGAAACTTCATTGATCTTTCGCCTTTCGCGTCCATCGCGTCCATCGCGTTAATTTGAGAAAATCACTTGTTCTTTTATGATTACGAATTTTAATGAAAGGTAATAAAATAAAAGCTCGTTTGAAAAGATGATAACACCGAGGAAACGTAATTAATATAACAATCGAATTTGGAAGAAGAAGAGAGAATATATAAGATATAGCTGCACGTAGACTAGAAGCAATTTATATAGATAGAATCTTGCAGCGGCTGTAATCGGATCGGTTCCTTGAGCTACCTTTACGGGGGTCTCGTTATCACGTCGATCAATATAGAAGCAAAAGGAACTCGTGTCTAGGTGGCTGTAATTATTTCCACCTAAGGCGTCGAAGTTTAGCGCAATCATTTCTCAGGAAGGATGTTCCCCCTTAGAAATTGTTGGAGGCGAACAGCTTTACTCGCAAAACTTTTGCGAGCAGTCTTGCGTCGCGCAGCGGCATCCTCCTCTTCGTCTCTCTTCCGGGACTCCACGCTTACTATTACCTCGACACGGTTTCGCAGAGACGGTAACTAAATAGAAACTGATGCCGGAGCCGGCAAAGACCCTTATTGTCGCTCAGGAACGTACGAGAAGAACTTTCCTCGTCTTCGTGTTCTCTCGCCCGAATAAGACGATTCTTCGTGTCATTCTCACTCGTGGAACGATGCCGCGTTATTCGGGGAACATTCGGAGACGAAAAGTGAGCGCTGCACACCCGTCGAATACCAAAATACTGTCGGGCGACTGCCCTCAATCCTGTTAAATTATTTCACTTCTTACAGTGTACGTAGAATATCGAACGCGATAATCTCGAAAGCAAAATGCGCTGAAAAGTTTTTAATATATCTTATAGGTAATCGGTGTAGCTGGTACGACCGTACGTGTCCACCACAGTTCCGTATCTTGGATCGTTTGTATCCTCGCGATTCTAGTTTACGAAACTTACGATAAATTCATGAATACGATATAATAAAGGAAATAAGTTGGAATTTGCAAGATCCAATATGGAACCAAGTTCCTTCGGCATTCTCTATGCTCGATACATATTCACACCCATCCTTCATCGACGGTTCGCGTGCAGATTCCTTCCCCTTTGTACTTTCGTTCAAGGCCCTTTTTCTTTCCAGCAGCGTACAATAAATTCCTGCGGACATTGGTATGCGATCAACGTCCTGACTTCTTTACTTCTCTATGTGAGAGCATCGGAGGATAGGGATGGCCAATAGCAGCGAATTGGTTCGAAAAAAATGCTTTGCAATAACATTTTAACGTAGGAAGATAAGAATCGTCGAGAAGAAGTTCCACTTTTTGAAACTTTTTATGCCACTTCAAATTCGAGTGTTTTTTAAAGTAGTCTGGTTTTCCGATCATACGGGAAATTTCGCACGATACAAAATTTCAATTTTGGTTTCAAAGAAAGGTTTCAAAGCTGTAAAAACTTTTAACCTTAATCCGCTTTTGGATTCTCAATCCGATAAAAGATAAAGCTATAAATAAATCGTTGCGTGGCAAACGTCGTTGTCACGCACACGCACGCACGCACACGCACGCACGCACACAAATTCGAGGCATGACCGAAACACCGACGTTTGTCGTTTATTTATTTGCGGTGCAATCGGTAGAAGGTGAACCTCGGTAAAAGTATCGAAGGGAATTAGATATTTTTGGGGAAAGCCGGATTCTGTTTCGCGCAATAAACTTCTCGAGGCGATGCCCTCTAGTTTGGTCGACAGTTTCTAATTACGCGTCGCGCTAGCGGAGATACCATCCACGGGATAATTATATAATACAGCATATTCCATCATGCATGCAGCGGGTGGGCCGAGTGTGTTTGAGGTGGTGAGGCGTGCTGATGACAGACAGGGTGTGCGGGTCCGATAGCGATAGCATCCCTTGTATCGTACTGGACGATGGGCTGACTGGCTCTCCTCTTCGTCCTCGCTGCGGGAACCATCGTCGCATTACCCTCTTCCTCATCCATCATGTCGACAGCTTCGTTATGACCGCATACTGACTCTCAGCGCCTCTGGCCACCGTCGTCTCTTGGACCCTTTCGTTCAACTAAATCTATGATATCCCCTAGACGACATATTCTCTTATTGGTTATCACTCAACCGTACGATTCTCAGATATTCAATATTTTTCGTCGTGGAATTCACGGTATGCTTCTATAATAGATTCACACGGCGTGCGTGCGTGATCGACGAGAAAACGTAATTGCTGATCGATGTGCCTTGAAATCCCAACGAAATATCCGCCTGACGAATCATTCCAGGCAAATTGGACCGCGACGAGCACATTATTGTCGCGGTAATTTCGGGATCACGTGCCACGAAACGTCAGCGATACGTCGGCGTCATATCAGCGGAACGATGCGTGGCGAGCGGTTAAATCGCATTGGCTGCGCTACGCGGAACGATGATACGTTTCGGTGAAACCATCGGTCGAGGGTTTCAGGTGACACGAGTGCCCGCCGCTGATACAGTCTGGAATCTCAAGTATTTTTCTCTTTCGAGCCCTCCGCATCCACGTGGCCTACCTCGCTGCCTTCCTCTCCTCTCTTTCGTGGCTCTATCAAATTAACAAAGGGGAATATCAAATTAAATTACCCGGGGCCCTGGTTTCGACCTGCTGAAAATCTCAAGTGCGCGTCCAGGTGTCAAATATTTTCCGCGAGATCTATTTACTCTTTGTGTCACCGCGAACCAACGCGCTTCCGCGGATCCCAATATTAAAAATAATTTCATTTTCGTACGGGAATCGGGAATCGAAACGTATACGGCGGACATATATCGCGCGCACGTGCTTGCCGAAAGAATTTCAGGGATCGCGAATACTCTCAAAAGGCTTTTGTTTTCTCGACTCACGCACACGTACGTATATATTTATATACATACGTACCGCGTGTCGAGGGTCTATTGTCCTTTATTCACGAAGAAAACAAAAGGCCGATAACGACGAAAAGAGAATCGGAATGCCACATTCGCCACGAAATTAAAAACTACACTAGTTACAGGCGACCGTGGAGAGCCGACATTCTTTTTGGTTCGTTTCACGCGACACGTTCCATAAAAATGGGAGCTCCGACAGAATCACGCCCGAGAATATTGCACCAACAAAGAACGCTTCCGAGGGTATCAATTCAGTCGAATGGCTACATTGGCTCGGTGAAAAAAATTCTTTTTCCGCAGGACTTTTTTCCCTGGCCCTTTATATACTCATAAAACTGTAAATTCTTTCGTATCTCACGTTCTGCGCGTTCCATGTATTCCCGGAGCGTCGTTTCGCATCCCGTCCGTTTCTCGCTTTTTCTCTTTGTCTCGAATGCACAGCCTTCTCCTTTTTCGGCACAAACATAATGAATATTGACAAACCAGCTATCCTCCTCCCTTTCCGTTTCTCTTTCTTCTTCTCCTTCCTTTCGTCTTTTCTTCTTTTTTTTTCTTTTTCTCTCCCTCCTCGCTCTCACTCTCTCACTCTCGCTCTCTCTCTCTCTCTCTCTTTCTCTATTTCTCTATTCTTTCCTCTCTTAGTGCTCGAGGCCGCGTCGTACTGGCAAGCAGAAACAAATAGGATGAGACGCAGGGGGTAGCAGCTATCTGGCATCCCTTCGCGATACAGAGCCACCATTGCCCTGGGCACAATGTTCCCTTTCTATCCTCTCCTTTCTTTCCAGTCCTCCTCTTTCTATCGTTCTCTACCCCTCACACCTCTGCCCGCTTTTCCGTCCGTGCTTTCACTCTTTCTCCATCTTTCTCCGACTCGACGCAATCGAGTTGCTTCGAAAATATATTAGTTCGGATTCGCGGAGTGGCGGAAAGCGAAGCGATACGGTACCCACCCACTGGTTTGATGCGATTTTCACGTGGAATGGCGTCGAGGAAATTACGGTGAAAGCGCGAAAATTCGCTTTCGTTGAAATTTCGAGAATGCCGCTGCTACCACTCTACTTTTTTTCACTTCTCTTTCTCTCCGCTTCCCCGCATCCCATATCCCACATCCAAGGCACCACTAACTCATTCTCTCTCTCTCTCTCTCTCTAGACTTTCCTCCCAATTTCAGAACCAATTTATATATCTTTGAATACGAATCTGGTGGCTAAATTGAATGTGTATCTCCGTTACAGTTTCGTTCCTTCTTTCACTGTTATAGGTTTCGTTCGTTATTACTCTTTTGGGCAAATTTTGTACCAGTGCCAGTAGATCAAATAAATACGTCCGTAATCATATATCAAAGGTGAAATGCTTGATATCTTCTTTCGTGATACGATATTATATTTGTATCTACTATTTTATGACTTAAGGAGAGTAATAGCGGATAACATTGACCGATTATTAAGGATTAAGGATTAATTTTAATTTTATATTTCTTAATTTCTCTTCCGGAGAAAAGGTACGAAAATGTTCGGAAGCCAAAACGTTCTGGTTAGTCTTAACAGTCGCTTGCCCGCGTTCCGATTTGACTCGAAAAACAGAGAGATCTTCGTCGAGGTCTATTAACTCTTTTATGCCTGCCGACAAGAAGTCCGGAAAAAGCGACGTCATTAAAGTCAAATTTAGAAACGTAAGCTCTCTTTTTACTTTCGAGGAAAGCGTAAGAACGTTTGAGCTTAAGGTTTTTGGTAGGAAAAGGGGTTGCCCCTTTCTCTCCTTTCTTCGACCAGACAGCGCACTTACTGCGAAATCGCAAAGACCTGCGCTTGATGTATCCCGTTCGTGTTACACGGGCACGACCGTGTGCGAATCGTACGTGAGATTTCCGCAGAAATACCCACGAGGAACGCACAGCTCCGTTTCTTGTAGGTGAAAGCAAAAACGACGGTGTACGTCAACTTCTTCCTTTTTACAGCTCTTCGGGGTTAGACTCATTACGAAACGTTACGTGCGCAAACCCGCGAATGTAGCCTGGCTATATACGTACGTATACGCCCCGATGTATCCACCTATACCATTCTCCAACTTAACTTTCGCCTATGTACACACTCTATTTCCGACCAGGCAGGAGTTTAAGGCCAACGACGACGCGCTGTCTTGTTGACCACGCGGACAGTTAACTTTCCGCACCCCTTCTTTACGAGGAATAGCGTGCTATTGTACGTTTTTTCCTCCTTTATTGCTGACTTACAATCACTGTGCCTTGGTCCCTCGAACAATGAAAACAGTCACGCGACTGTTGTGTGCCACTACAAGGATTAATGGAAGAAACGTGCTGAGATTCTTTTCGGAACGTTGTGTCAAGAACAAAAGGCAACTCACGAGTCACGTAGCTTAAATAGAATGGAATTGTTTCGCATTAAGTTATTTTTATGTTCGATCACTTGCGACAAATAGTGCACGAAATTAAATAAAACGAAAAAAGAAAAGAAACTAAATGTTTAACATGTACCGAAGGTATACTGTTCGTCCATAACGTTTGAAAAAGTATCAATTTTCGGTTTCGCTTTGGACGAGTCTTTCGTCTTTCGTTTTGCCACTTTTCTACCCCTGATCGACCGTATTTAAGCATCCAGCTGAACAAGAAGGAACGAGTTACGGAGCTTTCTTCATTACGAACCGGACAGTTTCGGTCTTGCCTTTTCTTTCTGCAAGGCAGGGGTTTTGATTGAACGGAGGCAAAAGGCAACCCCGAACCAAGCAGGAAGCCCTTGTTTCATCGTTGCCTCAATTATTCTATCCCTACGTTTTTCTTTCTCCGCCTTCTCTTCCCCGAACGCCGATCTCCCCAGTGTCTCGTTGACGTCCGGTAGCACTTACATCCCTCTCACTCGAAGGAACGCTAAATTGTTCCCCGAAGTAGTTTAAATTCAATAATTTCCGTTCTGAAAGTTCGACGAACAATTTCCTCCATCAAAATATTTTACACGCATTAACGTGTTTATCATTTTCAAATTCGTATATCGTTATATCGTAAAAATAATTAAATGCATCGAAATAAAAGACGAACGTTAGATGTAGGAAGCATAAAATTTAGTATATTTGCATTCTATCTCTGGAAATTCATGTGAAATTGAGAATTGAAAAATAGAAGGAAAATACACGCGATATTGCTCAGCTACGAAACAGGTTTTACCTTTCAGCGTATCCCATAAAAAAGCAATAGTTTCTGGACGTTCGAGTTGCCTGATAAGAATTCACGTAGAATATCATTTCGGCGATGTTGCGCAAGCAGGGTTACACAACCGAGTCAAAACAGGAATGCGAGCGTAGAAATGATGTTGTTGCATAAGCGACTAACGGTTGAGCTTGCAACACCGGTCGGGACTTTTCTAAGGATTCGCCGAGAGAAACGCAATTAAAGTTAAACGCTGGCCCCACCTCCTCGTCTCTTTTCCTTTTGCTATTTCTGTTTCTCTTCAGACAGAAACGACAGTCTATAAGCGAGAGGTTTCCCTGGTTCCCCGTTGGGGTTGGTTGGAGGGTTAGAGCAAAAGCGAATTCTCGTTCAAAGGAGCATTAATTCACGAGCTTCTCGCTGGATGCGAGATCAAACACTTTCGTCAATTAGCTCACGGTTCTTGCATGCGCATAATTGGCCTAGCGACCAACCAACATCGAGGGATGTCGATAGGACGCTCTATACTCCGGTAAATCGTATTTTTCATCCTAATTTTTATTCCGTCTGCTTGTCTCGATGGTGGCCTATTTTTATGGTTGTAAATGCGCTTCCATGACCGGAATTTCAATAAAAAAATGTCGATAAGCTTTCCTCGCGTTCTCTATCTATCTTGAAGTTGAATCAATGATAAATCTCTTGTCTATAGAGTTAATCAATGGCGCAATACATATAAGTAGCGAATAGTATCATGGAAAGAAAGGTATGTAAAACAAAAGAAGAAACGGAATTTTTCGCGAGACTAGATATGTCATAAAAAACAGGTCGTATCATTAGGGAGAGAAATTTGTGGGAATCGTACGTTATCGATGCGAAATCGGTAACGACGACGTCGCATCGCTAGTCCGCATGCGGCCTTAAAGCTGATGTCAGTCGGGAAAATTTTTAGTACAGCTCTCTTGAAGTTAGCCGTGAGTGTACAAATAAATAAAAGCTTCGAGCGACTGGAAAAACCTGGCGACCGAAAAACGCAGAGCCGAACCACCATCGTCATCTTTTTTCGCTGCGGAGAAACGGAAATCTCGGCGTTTAATTCACGTTTAATGTGTGCTGCCCGACTGGACCTATTTTTTTTTCACGTGCTTCCCCTTCTCACGTCGGGTGGTATAATTAACCCGCCTCCGAAAACGGCCTGCAGGGACCAAGCGCATTTTCGAAGGGACTCGGTGAAAATTTCAACTCGTCTGCATTTCTCCGTCCGTGTACACTTTTTTCCTCTCTATTTCTCGTGTTTCCTTTTTTTTCTTCTTTTTACTCTCCGGACGAATGTACACGTACAGATATAAAATTAAGTATTCGAGAACAGTTAGCCGCGCAGACGCCTCTTCCCTTGTTTGCGCAAAATTTCTTTTTCCATTCGGTACTCCCCGCTACTATTCATCGCTGATCGAGATATTCGAAACGGGCATCGCCGAAGCTTTTGTACATCGCTGTTTTATGAAATTAGCGGGACAATCATGATTATACAATTTCCGTTTGATCTATCGTTCCCATGAAATGCTGGCAAATGAAATGGAATACTTGGAAGGGAGTTTCTTTTTTTTTTTTTTTTTTTTTTTTTTTTTTTTTTTTTTTTTTTTAATAACGACGAAAAGCTGACGTAAGAAAGAAACGATAGATCCGTGAAGTCTGGAGCCGGAATTGTAACATTTCAGATAGGTGGCTGTTTTTAAATAAAACTTTCTTCAGGATTTACTTTAAAAGTGTTGGAACCAGGTTTCGGCAAACGCCGTGCCAGCAGCAAGGACGATGTTTCTCGATTGTTATTGTTACTCTCGCCAAGAATAAGAATCGGTGGAACTGCTGGATGACGTAGCGGAGAAGGAGTTCCGGCGAACTCGGGAATGGCGTACGGCGACGTAGCCGAAAGGAACGAATGGAGATGACGAAGTTGAAAAGGGTGGAGAAAACGGGGGAGAACGATGGTGAGATGCCATCGGTCTCGCTCTTCTTCTGTTTCTGTTTCGCGGGAGGAGCAGCGGCTATCAAATATTTGCAGCGTCTCTAACCCACAATGCCTCGCTCGATAAACCCGAAAGTTTGTTTACGGTTGCCGGTTATTCCTTCGTCGCCTTCTCCTTCAAAGCCACCCTCTATACAGATTCGTCGACAGATTCCTTCTGCACGCGCGCGCGCGCACGCACCCTACCTCTTTAACTTACAACCTACTAGAGAAATCTCTTCTTGTCCTTCGTCGAATTTACGGCAATTGAATGTGCTCGATCGGCGGAAAATTCTGCATCGACGTTTCTTTCTTTGTTCCTCCATTTTTCCTTTGCCAACGGGTCGATCGGAAATAGAAAATTCACGTAATAACGTAGAACAATGCGCTCATTCTACGAACGTAGGAACACACGACTCGTAGGCTGTGGGATTTTAATGTTCGTGCGTTGCTCGACTACTTGGAATTTAAATTCATCAAGTTTTAAACAACCGAACTTTCTGGGTAATCGCGAGTTACGTAAAACTCAAAGAACATACGTTTTATGTAACGTTGGCAAAGAGTTGTGTGAAGGATGTTACGAGAACAAACGTTGGAAACTTTTTCATTGCGACCTCGTGCTTGGTCGAGAAGGTACGCGTGAACGTAAAATTGCCACCGTCAAATTTTAATACCGATCTTACGTTCGCTGGTAGGGAGGCATTTTTTAAGTTTCGAACAGAAGTTAACTATCGGAAACTTTCGGAGATATAAAGGAATTGCACGAATGATATTAGTCGGATGAAATGTTTATAAATATTTGCATGACATTTTCGTTTCATTTTCTATTTATTAAATACGGCGGGAAAGCTTGAAAACGTTCTACAGAAGAAATCGGAAGGATCGTAAGTCGGAGAACGGATAAACGCCCATTTTGTCTAGTTAGGACGAAAGAAATCATCGTAGAAGTAAGTTTTGGTGGGTTGAACGAGCGGAAGAGCAGAGTGCGAGTGTTTCTTAGGTGATTTGCAACTTCTTTATCGCAGTTTCGCGACATTTGCGGAGGATATCGTTCGGTTAGAAAGAGTAGAGAGAAAGAGAGAAAGAGAGAGAGAGAGAGAAAGGATGAAGGGGAATCGAGGATGATTCAATGCGGCCTAGATGCTTTCTGGCGATTGTCCAAATCACTTCTGGCCCCGGCGGTCCTGTACCCAAGTTCGGGCTACGGAGCAGTATGAGCTGTTTGTACTTAAGCGAGCTAGACGACGCGCGAGACGACCGGGAAAACATTTCGCTGGGGAGGGGTGCTCTCTTCCTTGAAACAATAAACGCTCCGTCTAATCGAGCGTGGAAGATAACGAGCGAGAGAAACGGACGAGAGAAAGAGACCGTCGGAAAAGAGTTGTTTGTTAGATTGCCGGTGATCTCGTTGAATTGCGAGATCGGCCAAGTTTCTCCATCGTCTCTGCTTCCGCGCCGAAAGATTTCCTAATAGATCTTAATAATGCACTTCTGCGATCTGTTTCTCCGCGTCTTTTTGACAAAGAAATATTCAATTTTCCAGACTCGCGAAAACTTTGCCACTTTCCTTTCCAACTACACGATTGAATTGCATGTAATTAGAGCGCCATTTTGACTTCCACCTCGCTTAAACTTTTATCTTGTTATTTCGAATCGCATCGTGTAAACGGTTCGAATGAAATGGAAAAGCGATAAATCGATAATCGCGATAAAGGTAAGGTATCGCGCGTTCCGTTGACGTTTATTAATGCGTCGGTGCTGTGCTCGTCAGCAAAATCTTCCAGTAGGGATTCGGCAAACGCAAGGGGAAAGCTCGACGCGAGAAGAAGAAAAACGCGAAATTACGGAATGCCTGTACACCAGCGAGTCGAATGACAAACGATTTAGGCAGAGACGTGAAATAGGCTTGCCGGTTTCAGGATCACCGCCGGCTCGCATTTACCACGCTTCGACTAACTTGGCTTCCACCTCATCAATCTTAGGCCACTTGGGTAGCACTGGCAATTACAATATCGGCTTGCTCGACGAGAGTTTGAGGTTGCGGCCGAAAGGGGTGGTTCTTGGCACGCTAACCCGAGCTAAAGCTTCTGGCTCAGCTCGGCGGTGCCCCACCTGCCTAGAGAACATGTCCCACCTGTTGCGAGCGATCAGTCACTTGAGCCGTGGATTTGTTTAAATCTTGATAACGTGGACCTCGTATCAGCTTAATTTCAATTCTCCGGAGAACCGAGCAGGAATGTCACAGCATTTTCGACAGATTAGCGGCCGCTTCGATTCAGTCGAATGGATTACAAATACGAGCGTTTGATAATTGCATTCGATTGGCACGTGCGCGATATCGCGCGTTCGGTTAAGCCATTCCTTTGTGCCAAATATATCTCGTTCGGGTATAGATAGCGCTTCGTATATACGCAGCTACCTTACCACTATTACGTCAGAGACGAAGTAACGATGACAACTTTTACGATTTAATTTCATCGACATTTCCAAATCGACTGGCGTTTAAAAAGTAACGAAACGATAGATCGTCTTAAATAAATCGAATCTTCTTAGAATCGAGGAAACGAAGTGAAAATAATTTGGAACTTGTACCGCGACACTCGAAAATCTCTTCTATTACGCAAAAACCGAACGGTTTAAAAGGATTAATTGCACGAAGCGAGATCTCGTTTCGTTCGTGTTTTACAGGGACGCTTATCCAGAGCTTCGAGGCGGAAGATGACCGTTGGAATTTATGGGGCCGTTAAAGTATCCCCTTTGGTCTCGTAAGCTTCTGCCCTACCACGTTTTTTTTTATGACTCCTACGTTAACACGTTCACTACTACATAGATTGTTTTATCGCATCATGCGAAACTATTTGCGAAATTCCGCAAATCTCTGTGCACTCCAGTTAACGAAATTGAATTACGACCTGTAACGTATAATCTTTCTCGTTATTTATTCAAATAGAAATCACTCTACGTTATACAGTTTTAACATTTTAATTTCTCTACAAGAATATCGTTTGAACATGCATACACGAAGCAGTACGTGAAAACTCTAAATAACTTCTAACGTTTGGTATCTTCTTAAAAATTTAAACTTTGCGGAAAACGGAAGGACTCTTCTTTTTATCCAAATTGCTATTCAGTCGTAAATATCGAAAAACATATCGAAAGGCGAGTGACGTTCGTGAACGCGAAAAGACTACTCGAACGTTGAAGATATATTTTCTCCCGTTTCGAATGAAATCAGGTTTCAAAATTATTTACGTCTGATTGTGTGTGTGTGTGTGTGTGTCAGCCTCTGAAAATTGGCAAGCAGATTCGGAAAACTCAAAAGCGAATATGATCAGCTACGTACAAGTTCCTTCATTCTGGGTACGTACAGACTAGTTTGTACCGGTAACAATCTGCTCGAGTTTAGATCAGGCAACTGTTCTCGCGTCCGGTTTATACCCTGGGTGCCAATTAGTTACTGGCATTACCAACGGTTTCCTCCTAATTAACAAAGTTTCGTTTATCAACGATGAAGAGGAGAGGAACAGATGAGAAGACTGCGAACTGTTAGGCTTCTCGAAACGACAAGATTTAACCCGGTGTAATTATTCACATCGAAATCCAATTAAGGCTTAATTAGTCGATTAACAAGGACGAATCGGTACATTTGATATTTTATAAATAATATTCCATTCGAATTTCAATTATGGGGAACGTAAAGCGTCGCAAACCGAAACTTCGCTTAATGCATCGATTACAAGCAAAATAGCGATTAAACTTTATTTCAAACTTTCAATAAGTAGGAAAAACGTAAAGCTACAACCTGTTATTCTATTTGATAGGTCGATAGGAAGAGAAGTATCATTTAGGTCTTCTTTAAACAGAGTTAAAATGTTTATCGAGTCGAGCGGCGAATATTCTTTCCTTCCAATATTTCGATTATGAAACAAAGTTCATATTAATTTTCACGGTTCCGCGCAACGTATATTTTCATTTATTCAATATTCGCAATCTGTTGGAAATTAAGGCGCGTTGCCCTCATATTACACAGTGGCAGTAATCAAATTTTAATAAAAGTATGTCTCTAATAAAAGCTTCGGGTGTAATTAAATCTAGCACGGAATGCCGCGCGATAGTTAAAGCTAGACATAGAGAGCTTTATTGAAAGTTTTGCCTTGACGATACAGATATTGCATAGTCACGTTTATTTAACGAAATACGAATAAGTTTTGTAATCTTTCGTCCAGTAATTCTTGGTAACAAAGTTATTTAACCGATAACGTATCGCGTTACTAATTGAAACGTTAATAATTGCTGTTTCACGAGACCTGGCCCAGTGTGCACGACATACGAAGTTTAATTGAATTTCGCGAAATTTCTATTAGCCTCGTTCCAGCATAAAATGCGCTGATCAATCTGCCGACGAGTCGAGGATAATTAAGTTTAGCGAAAAGTCTGCTTATGGGAAAGCCAGGGCTTCATGCGAGGCGTAAGTTTAATAGCGGCGGTTACCTGCAGCCTCGATAATCAACTGCGATGTCGAACTCTGACAAGTTTGACAAAACCTGCTCTTCTAAGAAGTAACATGATTAGTGAAGTTCCTCACACGTTTACAACTTGGTCGCTGCTATGGAAAACATCAAGAGGCAATGGATTATCCAATCCTATACGCTAGAAAATGTCACTAATTATCAATTTTGCGCTAATTAAGAAATTCGCTATATCCGTCTGTCTAAATCTTTTAATTAATTAATTAATTTAAATTTTCCTTGAATAGAAGTAAAGATGTATTTGCTTATCAGGTGTCTTTTGGCCTTGAAGAAAGGGTGAAAAAGTTAGCCAACTTTTTCGACGAGTAAAATTAATAATATGCAGAATAGGAAAAGGTGACTGAGTTAAGCATTCTTCGAATTTTCAATAGTTTTAAACGATGCTGTCGGACGCACGCCGTTCTTATACTACTTACAAAGTAGTTCGTAACGTCGTTTTTTACGACGTCGTATTTTCGTGTCCTGGTGACACAGCGATGCGTACTGTCACCATCGTACCGCGGCCTTTTGCCGTATAATACAAAACATATCTTCGGTTGGGAGCAAAGAGCAGAACAAGAGAAAGAGCCGAACACGATATTGCCCCTTTCCTTTATCCAGCAATAAAACAATATCACGTTTAAAAGGACAAATAAATTTATAGCCAATCTCGTCAACGTCCGTTCACGGATTCTCCTAGATCCCTTCGAGGATCCAAAGCGTCTCAAGGTTTCACATGATGTTCAATGGATCGGCGGAAAGGGAACACAACGAATTGGAAACCGCTCGACGAACACGTAGCATAAAGTCGTAAAACTCGACTTACGACGGCGTCGTAACACCAGCTCCTTCGTCTATTTTTTCTTTTTATAATTGAAGCTATTCTTGGCGGGAATAAAAATTGAGCTTGTAATAAGAGAACCGAGAAAATTGGCCTAACAATCTCCCCGACGACTACCACCCGTTCCACCGTTCAACGACGTAAATTTTATTGAAAATATTCAGAGGCCACTTGATTAACTAGTAAAAAAGAAAAAAAGGAATATACCGGAGACTCTCCAAACGGTCAACGATAAATACAGGCAGGCTCTGCGAGAGAAAATTGTAGGCTCATCTTAACGACACACTAAAGCGTCGTGGCTTAATTTCAGGCTTAATACGACACGGCCAGATGACGCTCCAGTATTTTGTTTTATTCGCGTTATAAGCTCGAGTAAAAGTTTGCATGGTATTAAGGATAAAAGACACAGAGCAAAAATTGAGAAATTTCGAAATTTTCAATTCAGTATACCATATATTTACATATTATAGGATGTCCGTAATTTCGAATATTGCGTACTCGACGAAAATGCACGTATATCCAAGTATTAGACGTCGGCCCCTACCAACCATGCCATTTAATTCGGGAGAATCAGGGTCCAAATATTGCGCCTGAATGCCGAGGAAAAGAACCGAAACGACGGAAACAAAGCGTCGGAACTTGAAACATGAGATCGTGCGACTGAGTGCGTAGATAGCCACGCTCGTGTTTAAAAAGAAGACACCATTCGATATATTCGTACTTGAACCCGAGATTAAGACTACGGGCGAGACTCGTGACATTCCGGTTTGGCTCAAAATTCTCGTCGCGAGTCAGACTCGGCAAAGTACGGCAAGGGGTTAAAGAAATAGCAAGTGGAACGAGATAGAAACGAAAGTCTTACATCGCGTTGACTTCAATACGAAAAAGGCTAATGTGAGAATCGATATTTGTCCCGGAAAGAAGCGGCAAACGGGAGAGGAAACGTTGACATTACGAGAAATAATTCGTTTCGTTATAATCCGTTTCTCGTGACTGGTGGTAAAATAAATCTATAACGTGTTTCATTCTCTTACCCTCGGTTTCCTCGTTCCGACCAGTCAACCACCCTCCTGTATTCGCCTTTTTCTACGGCGGATCTTAGTTGTTGGTAGCGTGTCGGTATCTCGGCCCAAGCGCTACACCATCGTTGCTCTAGTGTGGCGATATACAGCATAAAACCGCGAGAGAAATACTATCTTCATTGTCTAAATGGCTGCCGATAAAGCAGCCCGAGTTTACTGCGGACGAGATTGTATTTATCATCGACCAACACCAGCCAACAACGCACACGTTATGTACCTTACTATCCAGTTATCTAAGATATGTTTTGTCTATCTTCCAAGAAAAATGGATTATGCCTTTTGAGTGTGGCGAAATCAAGGGAAGAATCCACCGTCCTTTCTAATAACGTATCAGACAGTGAAACGTGTTATTTATACGATAACGACGCGATTCGTTCGATGAGGAAATAAACCGATCGTGTCTGATATATTACAATACCTTTTACGATTACCACGAGGTATGGTTGTATAATTTTGTTAAGCAGAAGATTAAAGTCGATTTTATAACGTTTCGAATTTAATTTATCAGAGAACATTTTGAACCGGAACGAATACACGTTACGTGAACCTTTCAACCGCGAAAGAGAATACGTGGGAGTTTAATACAATATTTAAAGGGAAAACCTTGGTAAGTGTGGCTCCATTTTCTACTCTTTCGGAGAGAAGGGTGTGGTCACGTGCCGAGGAAAATGCCGGGCACGACCTTCCACCGCCGACCTAAGAAGGATCCTATGCTTGGCTAAGCACAAGCTCCACCGAACCTTTCATTCCACGTACGAGGAATAGATCTGCAAGCTCTATTAAATCGTGATTTGTCGGGGTAACTCGATTTCTGGCCAAAAGTTCAACCGAACGATGAAACTCCTTTTTGCAAGGGTCATACTTTTCCGTTTATAACCAACGCTTGCACGTAAACTATAAAATAGGAGATTGCGTTGCATTAACGCCCAATTTTTCTAAATCGAACAATTTTCATTGAAACGATTTGCTCGCATGTGTGTTTCGCGTGCGTTTTATCGATTGTAAATTAATATTTCCACGGTATCGTACCTTGAAATATCATGGATGTTGTCATAGATCGAATCCAAGTATCAGGCACTAGACCAAAGAATAATTCTCCGATATTGTTCGAAATTTAAGACATTGTTTCTAATCTGCAACAGCCGGATCAATAAGATCGAATATTCATGAATTCCTAAAGATCGTTTTGTTTGTTATCAATTAATTCGCAAATCAATGATAATCGAATTCCGCGTAACGTCCACGTGTTGCATTTCTGACGTAACCATTATGTTTCCAAATAGCAGCTTGTTATGCCGCGGCATCGTCACGGTCGACTGCTTTTCATGCAAGTACAGGGTAATGTACACTCGGCGATGTATTTGTTTCTGCAAGACCGTAACGTTTCGTATAAGCGTTATATTTTGCCGTTATTACGAGTTTATATCTCAGCGGACAAAGAGACGTACGCGAAGATTTCTTACAAAAGTAAACACTCATCGTAGATAATTGTCAACGTCTGGAAAAATTTTCTGCGCAAACTGTACTTTAGCTGGTGACCGGAATAACGCAACGTGAAATTAACGTCGTGTTCTCTACGGTTTTTTGACGTTTCTATCTCCGTATATATACACGCATGCGTATTATGCTCACAAATAAATGATACCATAAGATCCGCAAGCAAGAGTGTACGAGCATAATACGGTCTGTTCATCATTCTTTTAACGTATTCCACGCTCGTCGCGACGTAGAAGGCCAAGAGAGGGTGGCATAGTCGTGTCACCAAGGGTTTGGGGAAACTCAGAGGGCACGAAGTAAGAGCAATACTATCGTGACTGCCGCACGATGTTCCTACCGTAGACCTCTTCTTCACCGGCACACATATGCGGCCATACAAATACACCGAACCGCATGTCCATACACACCGCATACGTGTACACATTTCCTCAGAGTTTGGTCCGTCTCTGTTCGTGTTTACTCTTACCCTGGCCTGTTCTCATCTTCAACCGTCTGCAGGTTCTCTCTATCCTTCATATCTGTCGTCCTCACTCTCCCTTCCACCCCCTTTTTCTCCTTCCGTGCTCGTCTCTCCCGATGGAGAGACCGACCCCGACCAAAGAGACGGAGTCACGTCTCCAGACCGGAGTTGTTCTAATTAAATTACTTAAGCGTACGTGTATCCAGGGATGGTTTCGGCCCGGATGCTCCTACGTACAACCGCATGCCACCAACGTTCGAAAGGACGTCTGGGTGCTATGTAGTGTTTCATTCGGGCTTCACAAGTCAACTTACCTTCGAGATCCCTCTTACCTTTACATCGATCCCTTCTCCTCTCTCTCCTCTCTGTTTCTGAGCGTCTTTCCTTTAAAATAGGTCTTTACATCATATATCGGAAAGCCACAATTTCGTTTCATCCTCTTGATCGCAGAGCGCGTTGGATGATATTCTTCTATTTGGAAAATGTTATTCCGACAGATTTCTTCTGGAAGAAATTAAAATTCCGTCGAGAACATCCAAACAGACACCAGGGATTTACCGGTGACACGTGTCTCAAGTACGAAACCATTATATTTGATGTCAGTTTAAACGTAGAGAGGAGCGATATCCCCTTGGAATACTTATGAAACAACACGATTCTAGGATTTATTTTTAACTTCACTCTTGATTCCGTTTTCATTTTTACGCCATGCCAAATTATTTCACAACCAGCAGCATTCGTACGAATCTGCATTCAACGAACCATGGCGAATCGATGTCAAATCAGTTTTAATCTGCAACGCAAAAATTGACTCTTCGTCGGCTCGTTTTTTTAAACAAATATTCACATCTTTCCGGTAAACGATGGTGGTCTTGTCCGAAAATAAAAAGGGATTCTTCCAACTGTTTACGGTCTAATGAAAATGCAACACTCTCAGATTGCATCTGTCGGCGTAGTTTCATAAGCACGGCCTCCACTGTTCAAGGTGAAGAGATTTTTCTCGCCAAAGAAAACGAAAAGGAAGTAACTTAATATCCGCCATCTTGGAACACGCTTACTAGCAGAGAGTGTCTCGGGCAGTCTTATCATACCGGTTGCTGCCCTTTTCTTCTTTGTCTAGAGCAACGTCGACGACATGGTGACAGGTAGAGGGTTACAGACACGGGGATTTCATGTGCTCCCTCTTGCTCCTGCACCCTCTCTTTTCCCGTAGCATCGACAAAGGATTTGTCGATCTCCGTTACTGGAAAGGTGAATGAACAGTGAAACCATGAAACGGTACTATCATATTATATGAGAGACATTGTTCAGTGGTCAGTGTAGCGAGAGTTCCGGAAGGGGATGGAGAAACCGATCCCTTGCATCAGGTAATATTCTTGCTCGGTGTAAGAGAGTGAGTGAGAGAGAGAGAGAGAATATATAAGCTTATTTCTATGTTCAAACGTTGAGTTTCTCGATAGATCAAATCTATTCTATTATCGGAAATTGAACGAGTTTTACGTACTATAGTTACTTTTTATTTAAAAAAAAACATCGGTGACGTTCTATTTAATTTTCTAATTCGTCGGAGTAAATTAAATTAAATTGGCAATTTCGGTAATTTGTTTTTGTCGGTTGGAGGTATCAAATTTGCCTACGAGTTCATTGCAAGGGTCTGGTTATATACTGGAGACAAGAAATTTCGATCTCGCTTTACGCAATACGTGCCTCGATTTCCCTCTCGCGTAAGGAGGCTCCTCCTTTCTGGAACGTTAAACACATACTATAAACGTACAGTGTTGCTGTGATAATGGGAAAAACACTTAGAATTTGTTACATAGGGTAACAACTAATGGTGGCTCGTACGAGTCACTTGCCAAAAGATTACTTGGTTTTGCGACAAGAGTCGAGATTCATTGACCGATGTTGGCTCGAAAGCATTCGGTTCGAAACGACGTTACGCATAAATTTCTTTTTCTCTTATTCTCGAGCTTGTGCGAAATTAATGTCGGCTATAAGAGCCATGCATCGGTAATCAATAGCGATGCGTTATTGAATTTTTCATTGCTACGTTGGATGACGTAAGAAGTAGATAATTTTCGTGAGATGTAGCCATTAACTTGGTGACTGGGAAATTGGTCCGCTCAAGATAGTAGGCAGTTGCACGAAGCGTACCGGTGTACCTCCGCCGCGAACGTGCAGCCAATTACCGGTACCCGGGCATGAAATAACTGCATTATCTCTGTGGAAGCGGCTGCTACTACCCTCCACGACCCGCCGCTGCCAAAGTACACCGACCTACGCTGCCCTCTACCTACCTCCTACCTCGTCTCGTCGTCCATTCTACTTCTAACTCGGCGTTTCCTTCGATTTCTCACTCCCTCTTCGAACTCCGTCGAAATTATGTTGCCTGAAATTTCGATAAAACGGGATTTGGTTCGAGCTGGCATTAGATTGAATTTGTCGAATTATAGTTCTCGAGGACAGAAAGAAACTTTTCGGATGGAAGATCGTTTGGCTCAGGGATTCGAGGCGATCTATGTACGCCGCGCTGCCCGTACACGAGCACATCTTCTCCTCTCTTTAAAATCCCTTTTCTCTCTTTTTCTCTATACTTTCCCCTTAAACCTTTCCCTGTTTGCTCTCTGCTTGTCCTGACGGTCTCTTTGTCCTCCGGGTACCTCTGAACCGGATAGAGATTCCTTCCCAGAGGGATTTCCTGACATACTACCTAGGAAACTCCGTCTACTTTCCTAGCGACAGTCTTTCTAAATCGTGGTCAACCAAGTTCATGTAAAATGACGGAGGTTAAGGCAATACAGGGTTCCTGGGAATTCGCTATCGTTGAAGACGAAATTGCTTTCACGCGATTGTCAGATTTCTACGCTCTTCACCGTGGTACTTTGTAATATCGTAACATTAAAACGTTAATCTAAAAAGAATTGGAATAGTTTCCTTCGAACTTGTTGGGCCTACGGTCAACCTTAATGTTTTTATAACGATTAATTGAACGTCTTAAAAAGTCAGTTATCGGATCGCGTAGAAAGACATCGATTACTTTAATGGACACGCGTAAATGTATAATTAAACCTTGAGAAAAAGAGAAGGAAAAGGAAAGAGAAGCTCTAGTAAAAGTGGAGACTACGAGAGTGCTCGACAGGAAGAAAAAGTGTTAAATTTCATTTAGAGCAACGATAATTGCTCGACATAATACCGGTCGATGTTCCGGTGAATTGCTTCACGATTATCGTTCACTCACGACAAGTTTTACACGCCATTACCTTTTCGATTGAATAACAGAGCGAGTTCGCGTGGTAAGTTCATTTAGCGTTATCATCGTGCGAAAAAAAAAAAAAAGGAGAATACACGGATGACAGAGCATTCTCGCATTCCTCGCTCGTAAATGATGTCAAATAACTTTCGAGCGAATGAAGGAACGAATGGTCGATTCGGAGCAGAGGAAAGTAAATAAAAGGCCATTCCGATTGGGCGATCAATTACATCGAGTCTGCATTATTCATGGGGAGTTGGGGCAGGCCGCAGAAAGCTCTACTTCCTCTTCCCCTCGTCCTTGAATCAAACTAACCGAGAGTAAAAGAGAGAGAGAGAGAGAGAGAGCCACTAAGAGATGGAGAATGTATATTTGCATCAGCAATCACTGCGCTGCTATGGCTATCATTCCAGGGTTTCTATTTTGAATAGTTGCAGCTTTATTCCGAATAGTTTGAAAAATTCACCGATGAATAAACCATTCGATTGTTCTTCGTGCCTTTCGAATATGGGTTTCGCGCGCGAGTAAACGGAGAAAGAAAACGTCCAATGATTTTTGAATTACATAGATATTCGACGATCATCGGTTCATCTTCGTAATCGTCCCTCAGAGTTTTAATGGATACATAATAGTATAGATTCGATATTTTAGAACTTCTATGAGAATAACGTAGATAGATATACGTATATCGCTAAACGCACGCAAAATTTTAAGACAAGATTAACGAACTTGTGAAATTTATTCCTTAAATGAATCATAAATTATTTTCTATCGCAAAGTATTTATAGATAATTCGAGACTCGAGATTATGGAGTATTTTAATAACTCTGTATCGAGCAATTCAGGTGGAAAATTAATTTTCACGTAATCCCAAAGGACAAGGTTTTACCGTAAAATGCCAAAGCTTTAATTCTTTAAAACAGAACGATATATAATACGTAGTTACGTCTTCGATATTATTCATCCCAGTTATTGAGCTCGGCTGTATTCTCCTTTCTCAGCCCCGTAGTTCCTCCGGATATTGTTCGTCGTCAATATTGGAATTCCGCGTTATATCTTCGCGCCATCGTTCCACTTTATATAACATTCAAATAAGGAAATTATCGCAGTTGCCGTACCTCCTTGGTAGATGGTATTGAAAATTTATAGAACGTGAAAGGGATTACAGAAAATTATTCGAGATATGCTCAAAGATTTTCAAATAATTCATTTCATGATTTCTGCTTTAAGAAAGTGAATCCCCGGAATTTTAATGTCTCCTAATATCCCCGCTATAACAACGCTACGTATTCTTTTCATTGTTTTATTTGTTTTTTATAGAATATCACATTCTGCTCGATGAATATATCTTGCGAGATTTCCTATCTATTGATTAGTATCGCGTTGATAAAATACAACGAGAAACGAGCATCAAAAATTGCAAAATCTAAAATAGCAGAGGTTCCATTGAAAGAAGAGGGCACAAAGAAAACTACGCGGGATACGGAATAACGAATATGATTTTCAAAATTTCACGTCCGCGTCGAGCCTGATGACGTTTCGATTCGATTTGTATATGTAGAAACGGTTAACGGCGAGGGATATGATTCCACGTCGACGAAAATTGTTACACCGACAGAGGAGGCAACGTGAAATTGAAGTCGAAATAACGTAGAAATCTCCATGCAGGAGTCCGTAGGGGGTGGACGACATCTTCATGCTCGGATGCTCTCTCGGTACGCTCCGACGAATCGGTAGCATTCGACTGCCGCAAAAGCGAACTCAGTCCGAGTACGTCATCCGGTAATCAAAGTGGACTCGACCTCGTCCTCCAACGTGACGGATATATAAGTATATCAAAGCAGTGGTTTGGTCACCGTTTCAACCGCTCTTCGTTTCTCCCTCCTTCTTTTCCGGCTCTTTCGCCATTCCCCTCTCTTTCACCGTGTTATTACGTTTCTCCACATCTTTGAAGGTGCCGTCGAGCAGAAATTATGAGTCTCTGTATACTATGGGTTCGCTCGACTACTTTCTGCTCGAATTAAGTACGGGCAAAGGATCGGTCGAGCGATCGAACACAAATGCAAAAGCCTGGTTGTACGTTGACGGTCCTCGAGGGTTCTCTAGTTGACCCCGACAGCTAAAAGACCGACGACGACGTTGAAGTTTTGACATTACATTCCTGCGGGTCCTGCGCATCGTGCTAGAAACTTACGTTCCTTTTACAGCGACCTCTCCATATCGCCGAGAATTATATTTATTACGAGAACGACGAAGATATTTCCAGCCTCGAATCAAATCCACTTACGTGTATTTCGTACGAAGTAGCAACGTATCTCGCGGGAAAAGGATCCACGAAGCGATACGATGAATTAAGGCGACATTTGAATGATACATAGCGGCTTCCATGAAATACGAAACATACATTTCTCGCTGACGATAACGGCATCTTAAAAGCATTAACTAGGATTTCGGAATTATCGCGTATACTCTGTTCACGGATATAGATGAGGGAGAAAAAAATGCGCGACATCGTCGAACCGCTACAGATCAAACAAGTAGAAGGTATCGGCGACTAGTTAGACGCTACGTTGCATAGCACCGGATCCACTTACGAATCCTTTTACAAGACCATCGAACAACTCTTGGAAGTTGAACTTTAATCGTGGCGATAGATTCGAAAGCTGTGCGAACGGAAGGGAAATTTTCCAAGTCGAGCGCCACGACAAAACCGATTTTCTAGTTGGACGTGTTGGCGAAATTTCGGAAAATATCCGGACGCCCGGATATCGACACAAGGGTTCGTTGATGGTGTTACCGTTACCGGACGGCTATTCGCAACACTTGGAAAGGACTCGATTCGAAGCGGCGCGCTTTGCGGCTGCATCGCCAATGCGTCGAGGCGTGGCGAGGTTAGTTTAGTTGGAAACATGCCTGGGCGAGCATAGTAAACACGCGCAACTGACACTGGAGGGACGGCCTCGCGACGGAGGCGTATACCCACGTACATATAGATATACGTCTGCATATATACGTGTCCATCTTCGCTAGCGATACATACAGGCGTACGTTGCTACATAGTCCAATATCGCCCAGGTTCGTATACATATACGGTCCGTAGGAACCAGCCGAAGAGGGGTCGAATATCTCGGCCGTCGGAGATCGACGTGGACAAACAGACGTGCCGACGTCCACGGGGATACGGAAAACACGACGGCGTCGGCATAGGCGGCGCCGTGAAACGAGAAATCCGCGTATACCCTCCGGCCAGGTTTTCGATTGTCCGGTCTGCAGCCTTCGCTCGTATCACGATGGAAATCGATCTGCCGGGACGAAAGCTATCGGAGGCAGGCACAGAGCCCCCCGTCATGAAAATACGACAGGCTTTTCCTCGTCGAACCGGCGCGCGATACATTCGATACCCCTCGATCGTGCGTGCGTATACTCTTGATACGCATAGCAGTATCGAATTGGAAACGATCGCTCGCTCGTTTCTCAGTGAAAGGAGAGGTTTACGTGCACCACAGAGCGGCTTTGCAACGGATTCGTTTGACACAGGATGCATTTCCGAAGGACGAACGGATCGCCGCGATTCAATACCGCTGAAAATATGATCTTAATGCACTTAGCACTTTGTATTCGTACGGGCAAAATATTTCCTATAAAATATGAACGAAATCTATAGGTACAAACGCGCAAGGATATCGATGACGCGAATCTGTAAGCGAAGGCGTCCGTAGGTGTCTGAAAGGTGACGCGAATTATTTTAAAGGTAAATAGCCTACAGTAGCGGAACGAGAACGTTTCGTGAGAACGATTTCATCGAAATTCGAAATTCTTCTAGAAATCTATCCGATGAAAAAGAAATTTATACCTGCGATTGGATCGATTTGATTTTTTCACTCTTACGACGGACGCTTTACGATCAAGCACGCCATACGTACACGCTTGTATTAATTACATTCTATTTGCATGGTATTTGAAAAGATAGCATCTGGAAAAAAGCAGAATGCACGATAAACATTGGTATATAGTAAATGACAGATGGTGGAATCATGTTATACCGTAGACTCTAGACCTAGACCGTAACTGTACGTGACATGACAGTCGATATGACAAGCGCTTTGACCCCAATCGTTGCATTTACTCCATGCCATAAATAATTTACCCGTTTCGAGACAACCGGTGCAAGCCGATCGTAAAGCGTTAATGTCTGCTTAATCCGCTAGCAGAAATCCGCATCCATTTTGTTTGCCGAGCAGATACGCGTTGGCGCATCATCGTTAGAAGGTCGTTCGAATTGGCCCGACGGCCTCGACTTTATGATCGATCGTTGTTGTCGTTATTATTACAGCACCGCGTACAACCCCCGGTACATCTATCGATGAGCGCAACGGTGCGGAGAGTCATCGTTGAACGGAACGAAGCGATAAACGACAAGCAAGAGCCGTTTATGTCGTTCCTTTCGAGCGATTTCATGCGTTACGTGTCCTACCGACACTAGGTAGATCTTACTTTTATGTCGTGCAATACGCTCACGCTTCACGACGGTACGACGTATCAGCAACGTCTCGACGTACCCTTATATGCCCCGATCTTTCCTGTTCTCTCCTGTATCATCCTCTTCTCCGTTCTTGGTGCTGCCATTCCCTTGTCCTTTCGATCTTTCCGTAGACCGTAGATGCCCACCCATGCTATTTCTGCACACGACCGTTCTACGCTGTAAACGTACGTTTATATAGGTCTCGAACTGCCGGACAGTGTGTCGCTTGATTGCGCGTGCATCCATTTTGTCGTACGTAGCCGTAAAACGTTTACGCGTTGGATCGAAGTTCACAATACATCCGCTAATTTCTTGGCGTCATGATCCTTCGTTCCTCGCCGAACAGCAACCTACTATACTATGCAAATACCGGTTCAGTTGGCTCACCGGCGGCTTGCTCGCAACGCAAAAACTCTTTCACTTAAACGAGATTTCTGCGTAAAATATTCCACAGATCTCCTTCTCTACCGATGATAGAAATCACAGATTTTCGTTAAAATCAAGTCGCTTCGTCCGCGACATATTTTATTCTCCGAAGCGTTTCTCGTAGTAGTTGGCCGAAAGAAGCGTGTAACAATTCGATATTTTGTAATAGTATTCGCTGGATCGTGAATTTCGCGGCTGTGTTTCGCGTTAAAGTGTCCACCGATAGATACAGCTGCAATGGTCGACCGGTACGTAATGGCAACCGATGATATCACGGTTAAACCATCGCGCGGCTAATTTTCTCTTTGTTTCCACGGAAATATCGAATTCGTACGTAATCGCGTTTTCAGCCGCTGGTCAGAGTGAACCAATTCGACCAGAACTATCCAGCAGATTTCGTGTAATAATAACTGCGAGTACCCATGAACGTTATTACGCAAGTTCTATAAGTATGATGCGTCAAAACTGTTTATTCCGAAATTCCGAGCATTACAGTGAAATAGAGAAATTCGGTTGCGTATTACACAATTTCTCATCTCGTCCTGGAAAAAGGCCAGGGGCATCGCGCGGAATGTTGGTTCCGAAACGCCCACCGAGTTCTCCGGCGTCCGTGTAACGAGTACAAGGAGGGCGTATCCTCTCTCGGAAAATATGTTTGCCGTGGGCTACTAGTTTTAATTAAATCCGCGCTTTCTGCCGTCCAGGTATGCCAGTTGTATAACCAAGACGATTAGCCGACGTTTTCAGCGTCTCGGCGTTCGCGCGACGCGTCGCGCGTTTTAAACTACCCCTGTCCGAAAGCTAGATACCTACCTATGTACATAAATTTTCATTTCCATTCGTCCTATCGTAAATGACATCGTTTAATTTCGCATCAGACGGTACGGCTGGAGTATTACAAATTGAACTGATATACGTGATTTTATTAATTTTGGTATACCTATTTGTCGATTGAATGCTTCTTCAAACGATAAAATATTTACCAGACTTTGTTAAAAACTCGAAGAATTCCATCTAAGATCGATATTAGATAGAATAATTGTGTAGTTTCTATAAAATTTTCGTAAGAAAATATCCGCGATTTCGTGTTGATAGCACGTTGCTTCTATTTAGACACGGGTCTGCTGGCAAGCAAAGTGTGTGCACCAGCGGTGGATTGTGCAACGACGGCTTCCTTATTTGGCGTGAAACTGACGCAAAAGCCCGTAGTCATCCGACATCACGGTCGAGCGGTTATGGTTTGGTCCCGTAGTGTCTTGTGGCGGGTTTACGCCACGTCGTCTGCCGGTGGAAACATATTCGCTTTGGCCATGGTTTAAGACGGGTCGAAGGTCTCTCGGGCAAAGCTTCTGAATAGAGTTACCTAACGGTGCGCAGGGGGGCAACAAGCTGCTGTACTTGGTATATGTACGTATAGGTACATATTCCCCGGTAGCCGTACGAAATCTTGGATATGTACCAATCGTTGAGATGGTCTCGTAGTGGTAAGCCTGTGTAATGTTTGCCGGATGAGCGGCTTTCATCGGCATCTGTTTACCGGACGAACGGCTCCTTCCTTGCCGATAACTCTCTCCGTCTCTCTTTCTCTCTCGTGCTTCCGTTGTCTTTTTGCATTTCTCTCTACCTTTACTTTACTTTCCTGCGCTCGCCTTCGTTCATCCGAGCTTTGTTCGGTAAACGCTACCGCGGCGCGTTTCAAAAACAGAAAAAAAAGAAAAAAAAAAAAGGAAAAATGGAACGAGAAAAGGAGAGAATACCTCCGATCGTGCTACTCGTTTCTTTTCGCGAGAGTCGAATAACTTTTCATAGCATAAACTACGTTCAACTTTCCCATTGTCGAACGTTTCATTTTTAAATTCTTAATATAAAGTTAAACACGAATTTTCCCGGCGGTTTCTTTTAACTTCGACTCTTTCTCGCAGCTGTTTAAACATCGAAACTTGCAGGAAAAATACCGTTCCAGCCGCCGAGGCTACATCCACGCATGAGAAAAATAATTTGTAAAATAAACTCCGCGGAATGCGTTGGCATGTGCGCGGACAACGAAATATTCGCGGCTCGTTCCGCCGCAATGTGTTTCGAAAAAAAATGAAACCACGGTCCGTAAAATTTCACCTTGATTCGAGCCTTGCAGCGGTTGCCACCACCCTGGTTATGTTCAAACAGGGCTCTGAAGAAATAAGGGGGGAGGGGGAGGGCGGTGATATAGAGGGGGTAGGACCGGTGCATAGTCGACGGCACGTTCGCCTTAAAAATTACCGGCGATATTTCAGACGCGGTAATACGCGGAGTTTAACTACACCCACCAAATAACAAGAGCAAGACGAATGAAGTACTTTGCCTTACATAATTCATTCTCCAGTTTCTATATACCTTGTAGAACGGCCGTATTTTCTATGCGCCGCCAGACTGCCTAATCATACGCGTTGAATGTTAAATGTCCACGTTCCTCGCACTCGCTGAGCTTTGAGGGAGCTCAAGTATTTCGTCGGTCTTTTGTACGTTACGTCCTGCAATCGTGGAATTTTACCTCCATTTCATTATCTCCCTCATCTTTGAATTTCATAGAATTTACCGACACCGGAATTTTATCATAAATCATTTTTCGCTCGCAAGCTTCGAATACAAATGCGAGGAACGTCAATTTAAAAGGCAGTTTGCCGGATCGTGATAAATGTTTGAATTTCTCTGTAATCTTCCCAGTTGAAAAAGGAGAAACGTAACGTAATATAGCGCCACAGTTTTTTTCTTCATTTCTATCTGTCGATTTAAAACATCGAAATTTATCCGAGATGAGTTGATTTTCGAAAGATTTCTTATTTACGCTTTGTGCCGCGTATTTCCATTTACACCTGCCATTAAGAGAGCGGACATTCTTTCGCGTGAAAGATAAAAGAAATTTAACGAATCGTACTTCGATCGACGATAAAGCTATAGGTTTAGATCTTATCTGTTAACGACCTACCTAATTTTCAGTATCAATTTCCACGAATTTCCAGCGTTAACGCAACAATAAACATTTTAATAATAGTATCAGACAATAAGGATTATTTTATTGTCCGTCGAAATATTAAAATGATTCGGGACAATTCGTTTGATCGCTCCTAGAGTGAAAGATCAATTCGTCGGATTAATGGAGTCCATTAAAGCCTTCTCGGTGGATTACCGTGATACAAAGTGTCCCGCCGGAAACCCGATCGAATAAAATGAATAGAACAGATTCTAATGACCCAGAAAAAGAAAAAAATCGGTCGTCTCACTCGAAGCGCTAAATCGATGAAAATAATTCGAGTGGGTACTTCTTCCGTAACGCCAAGGGCTACAGGAGGTAAGTAATGGCTTCTGTCGTGGCTGTTTAAGCGGTACAGCTTCGTGGCTGAGATTGGAGATGGCTCACCCTCCACCGGATACAAACTATTGCATCGCATCGTCCGCCTCAGGATGTCCGATCGAGTTATCGTCTGGTACCCTCCTCCGTGCCTTCTTCATCTAGGAACGCGAACGTATCCGCAGGCTACAAACCACCCCTTGTACTAGGCTATTCGCTTTCAACCTCGTCCCCTCACCTTTTCTCCGACCGCCCGCCTTCCTCTGCATCCAATACTCCAGTCCCTCTCCTAACCGAACCTTCCATCCGGTATCAGAATAATTCGCATTTATTTGTTGTGCATCGGCGACCACCGTCTCCAGTCGCTATGATGAAATGTCATCGTATGTAATAAGCCACTGCCGTATTTTTATATACACGGAATGAGATTTTTATTGCGATGCTTGGCGAAACTGCCTAGTCTTTAAGAACGAATAACGTGTCACTGAAATCCTCTTCAAATCGTTATCGATATCGATCGTGCTTTTACTCTACGGAAATGTAAATGTAAATCGACTGAGAATATGCTTCGGTTTCGACCAGAAGCTTAGCTGTTGCAAAAGTATCGTTCTACCGACGGATATATGTATTCGCTTTCTAATTCCATTGTCGGTAAAAGTACTTCGCCGATAACAATTCAACCGAAGTAAATATCACTTAGACGCAATACTCTAACGTTGTACAATACCCAACAAATTTTATATCTCCGTTACAGAGAAACAGGAAAATTGACGCTCGCGTTACTGCTGCGATCGATCAATTACGGAGAATTATTTAACAAAGTTCCTTAGAGGGTTTCGAAGCTCGAAGAGTTTCTCACTCGTAACGACGAACAGCTCCGAAAAAATATCATTCGCTCGAGATAGCGGAGTTACACAACGCTATTAGTATGCGTATAAAATATAATATATATGCGGGAAAGAAGTGCGCGTCTACACGCGGTTTAATAACGACGAACCAGTGAAAGTCGACGCGAATTAATGCCTGTTGAACGTATTGCCAGGCGGAACGGTTCCGACGGAATCGATCTGTAGATTAAATTTTCATTTACCGTAACGCCTGTGCCTTTGCGTGGTAATGGCGTAAATTCGCCCGCTCGGCTGCATCGCTTGGGTTCATTAAAGCGGGCCAGCTCTCGTTTAATCCCCGCGAACCTACCAAAATCATGTTCGATAAACATTACCGCAACGCAGCGATTTTCTTTGGTGACTGAGTTAAGAACTCTTGGGGGTAGCTCGACTGGTTAGAGAATTTCGCTTTACAAACAACCCCAGATCCTCGAAAATTGCTCGCCTATCGGCCGATGATTACGGCGCGTGTCGTACACCCCTATGAAAACTGGAAGCCGAATATACGTCAGGGTAGCACGAACTTGACGGTTGTTCTTCCGGGGCATTGTTAATCCGCGAAATTTCAAACTTAAATTCGAATTCGATTAAAACGTATGCAAATTACATTTGATAACACCTTCGTAAAAATTTCTAAAGAGGAACTATCCGTTGAGCCATCCGATGGGTACAGTTGTTCAAAATTCCGATCATAAAGGAGACTTTGGACAGACCATCTCGTGTATTCTAGAAATTTATTCAGATGTAATTTCTGCAGTGATCGAGAATCTTCTCATTTCCCAGTGCTTACGCGATAAGAAACTAAGATCGATTCTTTTTTATCGTTAATTCCAAAAGAATCATTTCGTTTTTCATACCGTGGAATGACACAGTGGAAGATGGAGTCGAGGGGATGTCAGTGGGTTTAATGCTTGGTCCGACCCGCCGCGAATTACCCCGTGGAGATTTATTAAAACCGTAAAGCAGAAGAAACGGCTCTGGCCGAGCGTGATGGCGTTCTTCCCGTTGTTCTCTGTGTTGGAAACTGCCAGTGGAAGCTCGTAGAGGAATGGCCAACAAAGAAAAGAGGGCGAGTCTGTGCCTGACGTTAGTGACCATGGGGCATTTTCTTGGTCAAGCTTGTCCAGCCACGCTGGATTAGTTTCCGTTTTCTAACCCAAGACGATGCAACCAGCCAATTAAATCGCCGTTAACCTTTCTCTGCTCCGTTGTTCCAGGTCCCTGCTTGATTCCTTTATCCGTAGAAATGGACCATTGGTACGAGAGCACCATCGTACACGAAGAAAGGAATACGACCAGCCTTTGAGACTGTCGAACCAAAGATTATCTTCCCTCTCCTCCTCCTCCTCCTTCTTTTCCAGTTTCACGTACTCCATCTTCTTATCGGCAATCGATTTAATATTAACTCGTCATCGTACAAAATCACTTGCAAAACGGTATTTCCTACGATTATTGCTTTACGAAGTTTCTACTCAAAATACTTTGATTTTCCCGTAAATAGTTCGTCACTTGCGATGCCAACCGATTCTTCGAGCGCGATAAAATTCGATTTTCCAAGATCTTTGAACGTCTTTCTCGTTTATCGAGAAGCTAAAAGGCTACGTAGACGAAGAAATATCTGGCGAAATCTATAAAGAATGCGATGCACAGGCGAAAGCATCGGCGACATCTGGGAAAATCTCGAGAATCGCGAGAGGGGAGGTGAAGCATAACCAACCTAGGAGAGAACCTATCCTAGCGCGATTGCACGAGTTATATGTGGTATGTTTGGTGACGCGACAACTTTTTCGGAGACGTCGATATATTTGTCCCGGTGTGTATTTTGCCCCCCGTCCTAACTCGTTCTCTTTCCGCGCAAAAGTCAAGCAAAGTAAAGGAGTCGCTGGCTGGCAGCCAACCTCGCGATTTCTAGTCGTGAGAACGATGCGCAGCGATGGAGCGTTACAACCCATTGCACACGCCGAATCGTTTCAGTGCCTGGTATACGGAGCCAAGTCCTGGCCCACCTACCTATCCCTAATGCCGCAACGTTATTCGACGTACGAGAACGCGAAACTTGTTTCTTCTTACGATAATTATCCTTCCTCATGATCCAGGGGAAAATCGACTATACTGGCTCGGCGTTCTTCTCGGAGACTTTCTCGAAACCACGTACCCGCAACACAAATGTTTCACGTTACTTCGAGGGCATTTTGAAACACGCCAGCGATTAGATCGAGATGGCGGGGGTGAGTGAGTATATACCGAGCTGGGAAATGGAGAAGAAAGTCTCGAATTGTTGGTTGTTGATGCTGGTGAGTCAGATTCTCTTATTCCGGTAGAAAGCACAAAGAAAATGTACATTTTACCTGTATCGTGTATATATTGCTCTGTCTGAGAACGAAGTATCTTTTATTAAATAAATCGTTGACGCGATTGATACACCAAAATCGATAACAGGACGAGAACAAGTATACTTGCGGTATGATATTACGTCCACATCGACTACTGTATCGTAAATTGACGTTTTTTATAAATAACAACAATTTTTTTGCTTTGAAAAAAGGACATACACGTACAATGTTACGTTACACCTTCAGGTCTATAACTATTTTACATAGCGAGACCACTAGCTACGCTACGCTGTCGTTAGGGACTTAAACATAATCGCAGCTTATTTCGCAAGCCGCTGGGACTAGACCGCAAGATCTTGTAATATGAATGTGTGCTGCGTGCGTGTCCATGCGTGGATTAATTTAGCGTTCCCCAGGGTGTCCCGTATCACCAACAAGTATCGTAAATACGGTTATTTTAAATCTACATCCTGCAAAGGGTAGTAAATTGCGAAATAATTACGCTTGCCTGTACACCCCCGACTCGAAAGGGTCGGTTGTACGAGAAATAGCGAAGGGGTGCAGAGAATATTCTCCATGGTTTCGAGTATACTACACCGTCTCGTATCCCCTCGAGGCAGATACTACTTCGTTTCATAAAGGAAAAAAAAGAAGGTAATGGAGTCCATGTCAACCGTTAGTCGATCGAAAAGGAAGTCGTATTGCCGTCTTTCTAACGAAGATTCCGTCGAGAAACTTCTCTTCCGTGATAGCACAGGAACCTTTATAACCGCTAATCATAAGTTAAAAAGAATGATTTACGAAGTGTATTAACAGAAATATTTATGAGATTAATTGAAATATATCGTAGCAAAATAATATATGCTTTTGTATATAAATATCATATATTTCAAGGGGGTGAATGAGGCAAATTTTAAACTTTCGTCGCAAACCTTCTGTTTGCCTTAAAATGGAGCTATCCACTGACTCGTAATATGTATTCTTTTTTCAATCTTTCATTGGAAATCGCGACCAACGAAGATTGCACGTGTTTATACTGGCCGATTTCTCGGTGAATTCGTCGACGATTTGTTTGTGAATACGAAATGCGGGAAGTCTTACGGAAGAACTTTGTCACGAAGCTTTCACAAGTGAGTTCGTTCCTTTGGTTCGAGTAAAGAGGAAACGGATCGAAGAGATAGCAGGGTTGCGCAAACAGAGAAAGGGAAAAAGGGGGAGGAGAGAAAGAGAGCACATATAACTTCGCCGTGCCTTTCAATTTGCGAGGCAATATTTTCGGTGTACGCCGACTCAGTTCGGTGTTTTATAAGATCGTTACCTAGGTTGCGCTAATCTTCATCCTAGCCGCAAGCCTCTGGCAAAGTGCCTGCCAGGAAAATATTGTTCCACTGGTCTTATCTGACTTGTATCTCGACCTATCCTTTGCTAACCGAAGGAAGCTTCCCGCTTGCATTTACAGTGCCGGTTCTAACGATCAGGAATTTCATATTCTCAAAGTGAGAGATTTACCGTATTCCTTGAGAAGCAGGCTGCGGCAGAGAGAAAACAAGAGGCTGCAAGGGCCACAAAGACAGCCTGGAGTGTCCTGTTTCGCAGATATTTTCATGGTACCATACAATGCATGTTTATTATTCAACTTGTGTTCTCAAGTTGTGTGAACCGTACGCTTGCTATATTAAGTTTTTAATACTTTCCGTGTGGATTGTTTTTTATATTACGTATCAAATATACGTTTTTACTCTCTTCGTGAAGAATTTCGAAGAGTAGCTAATGCGTAAGTGATAAGTCGTGAATATCTAACACGTAAGGTCGCGTGGCGCAGTAAAAAGGCCTATTTTGAATTTCCCGCCCGGATTTAGCTGTTTCACTCCGACAAGAACGATACTTTTCAGTGGGTCGGCACTCGTGTACCATCTCTAGCTTCTTCAGCTGTTCTTCTTTCTTTTAGTCTTGTCGATGGGGCGAGTAGGAGGCATACAATTGCTTGGAGAATGAAAAGGATAGAGAAAAAGCGGGAGACAAAAAGAAAGTGCGAGAGAGAGAGAGAGAGAGAGAGAGAGAGAGAGAAAATGGAAAAATTGTAGGCGCAATGGCGCGTTTACACATGGCATTCACCCCATTAATGCGGTACTCGTCGCAGAGTACTATCCTCCCGTATCTTCTTTTTACCTCCTCCCGCTTTTCCACCCTTCTATAGAGAAAAAGCAAGAAGAGACCGCGCGTGTATAGGCTCCTCTGGAATAAACGGCGACGAACTACAAGGACCTTCGCGTTTGTTGATCCGCTTCATCCCTCCGAATCAGTTATATGACCCATGAAAGAAACCTTTGTTCCATTGGCAATTAATTGCAGCCATAATGAGTTCTCGTAAAACTCGTAAATCCCGATGGGATTAGAGACGGACTCTGTAACGTTGCAGTCCACTTACCAGGCAAGTACGATCGCTTTTGTAATTCTTTGCCAAAGATCCGCCTCCAGCGAGTATCTTTATAATTTCCAATAATCGTCGTGTGAGGAGAAACTTCTCGATACGCATCGTCCATGCCCGAGAACATGCTACGGTGCAACCGCAGCAGCACGTCGCTTCGAGTTTAATGACCGCGGATATCTCGCAAACATCACGTACCACGAAATACGCGAACGTGACCACAACGTCAAATGATCGCCGGTACACCGTTTCGTTCCTGTTGGAATTCGGCGAGCACAAGTTGAAGCACGAGTCAATGAATTCCACGAACGCGCAAAATCCAAATAAATGTCCTGCCCGGTTGCAGACATTGTTTTTCTAAATATTCGAATCGAATTCTATACCATTTTCTATTTGCGTTAATTAAAAAGAAACGCATGTACGTTGTATTATTGTACGTATGTATTATTTCTCTCGGAACAGAAATACAAATATTTATTTCTTTAGCCGAATTTGTTAACTCCGCAAAAATCACTGCGTATCACGTTCCAGCAAAAGTAGTTACGCAAAATTTTCAAAAAGAAGAGAAAGAAAAAATAGGGGGAAAAAGAGATTTCGTAGCATCACAACGCGATGTTGCGAAAATAATGAAAACCAGTGGCGTTCCAAGAGGAAAAGTTGAAAAGGAATTCGGTGTTTACGCGGTGCGTTACGTGGAACGCGTTTTCTCTCGTCGCTCCTCTTCGTGGATGCCGCTGACTGCTCGTAAATTATGCAGGATGTATCTTCGTGGAGGTGGAAGGAGAAAGCATTGTGGGTCGTCGACGAAGTGTAAGCATCTGTACAAGTAGGGAGTGCGTAGGCGGAGTCGGGACTCAAAGCTGGCAGCACGCTCGCAGCCGACTTTTTGCACGACCATTGCAACAGTTGGCCCCTTTAAGGCACTACAAGAGCCGCATGCTTCACTACGAGTTCTCCCTTTAACGCGTTTCATAAGCAATTACTCGACTCGCCGTCGTTACTCATAGTTGTTTAGGAGGTAGGGTTGTTGGCGCAGCAACAGGCCTGTTTGATACGTTAAACGCTCGTGTATTATACGAAAACGAACGCGAGCTGATCGAGCTTCCGCCGTTCGTCGAGCTACGATATTTTATCAGCGACAGATAGATTTTGATAAAATCGTTGAAACGGCGGATTCAGTTTGCCTTGCGACGCTGCAACAGTTTGCCCTTTTAAGAGGATCTAAGGGAAGATATGACCCTCGTTCGTTTGGTAACTTTCACGAGCGACTCTCTCGGCTATAGTTACCGCACGCGATCGCCGATCTTCGAGGCACTTTGGTTTAGTACCGCTGGTTGTCCGTGACAGGGCCGACGTGCAACTATCGCGTCGATAAACTTTACCCACCCCTTTCGAGGAAACGAACATCCTTGAACAGGAAGTGCGAACGTTAAATTCCAGCGAATCCGACGTGTCTTTCGACGAATAGAAACTTCTTCTATTTCTTACCACTTATTTCTTATTTTTACCGGCAATGAGCAGAAAGTCGATTCAAACCAACCGTCTTGTTCGTTGCCTGGTTTAGCAGCACTTTAGTCTGAATATTCATTAGTTGGCCCCATCTCTGCCCCTTGAGTAAATATCACTCGAAAAGTTTAACAGGGCTTTCGCGTCAACTATAAGGAGTAGTTAGTGCTTTCACGCTAGTCGAGTCTGGCATCGACTATCATTATAAATTATCGTTGCAATGTTTCCAAGACTATTATACTGGATTAAAATTCTGCTGTTGCTACGATATCGAATGGGTATACCGGGGCCATGACGGTGCAGTGTTCCGAATAAGTTCTATTAAAAAACGATGAAACTCAACACTAGGCGAAAGGTGTAAAAATCGTTTCCGTGCTAATGTCACAAACGCGACGAAACGGCCAGTGAATATCGTTAAATGTCAGTAGCATACAAACGCAGCGACAACCGATAAACAAACAATCACCCTCCGAATTGCTGGTCCTAAATTGTACTGCAAGCTGCAGCCGAATGCACGCGCTGTAATTACGTAGCCACGCACATGGCGTTCTCTTTAGTAATTATGGGGTGCAACGCAATCTCGAACAATTTTTGTTCGCTGGTTGGAAATAGATGGAGAAAGAAAATTCGAAAGGTGGGAACGCAGGGTAACACAGGATAGAACAGGGCAGAACAGAGCAGGGCGGTACGGTAACACGATTCACGTTCTTGCGACGAGATGCGTTATTTCATCTCGTCACTTTTACGTGTCCGCCGCGCTGCCTCTTCGGTTCATTTGAGATGCACTGCCGCAAAACGCGGCAGTCCAATGCGAATCCAATATCGGAAAACAATTTCTCTCTTGGAAGAATTTTAGCGCGGCTTT
>NT_176554.1:675563-726114 GCF_000188095.3 Bombus impatiens | reverse complement strand
AAGCCGTCGGACCTCCAGTGGCTTTCTCTCCGAACCACTCTTTCTTCCACCCTCCACCCTTTACGCTCGCCTCCCCCCTTTTTTCCATCCTTTCCCTATTTTTCTGTATCCGGCGTGTCGTTCCATTTTCTCGATACCGCCTTTAAACCGCGCTCGTTTCTCCTCGTAAAAGAGTGCCCACGGTCTTTTGTCGTGACTTACGACTTCGCTGGTAATAACGATAAACGTTAATGTCGCTTTATCGCTCCGGCCCTGACCGCGACCCCTTCGGAATTAATTGGTGAATTAATTTTTGTATAATCTCGTGCATTAGCGTCGGGACACGTTCCGCGTTTCCTGCTTCCATCCTGTCGCGCCGTGTTTCGCCACGATTCGCGACGATACATTTTTATTAACTCTAATTATCCATATTTGCCGACGATGAAACGTTAGGAAAAATTATTCGCGACCATGTCGATGCATTTCGCGGCCGTATTATGATCAACCGCGTTCGAACGGCATGGATTTATTACACATTTATTTAGCCTTCGTGTATACGAAATAAAAGATCACGCCGTGGAATCGAATTGCAAACGAAAATTTGATATACGCGGAATGTACGCGCCAAAATAAATCGGAGAATTTGGTCTCTTTTTGACATTGGAACAAAAACAGTCTGCTACGAAAGCTCTTGATCGAGTTTCTCTTTCTGTTAGCAATTCGTTCGTTGTACGTTATGCGAAGTCTAGTCGCAGCAACATCGACACTTTGAAAACAGTGTCGAGCATATTGAGACATAATTAATTATCGCGCGAATCAAAGCAGAGTAGAAAGAATGGCGGAGGTTGACAGGGTGAAACGAAATATCTAGTTAGAACGATCGCTAAAAGTTGGTGGCGTGTTTCACCCGAACGTAGGAAGCTGGCCATGAAGTACACTCGTTTATAACAGCCGGGAAACAAAATTAAATTGTAACTGTACCATGTATATAACGTCGCGGTGCCGCCTAGGTAAGCGCCCTGCCGACGACAACTAATTACATTTAGGTGCCTCACTTTTACCATGATGCGGAGTAATTGCCTTGGGTAGTCATAATGAAAAAGTATCGATTGTCCGGGCTCGTGTCGCTTCTTTCTTCTTTCCTCCCTCTGCCACTTAATAGCTACTTTTTTATCCTCGATACAACTCGATCTACGAATCTCAGGTGTATTAAGATCAATCGCGTTTCTGCGATCACGACCCGAATCGTGATTCAGAACTAACGCGAATAAGGCTTGCTTTATTCGGTAACGCATCTGCCGAGAGACAAGCCGATATAATATTTAAATTTGCGTTTGTTCCTATGATAAAGTGGTTGATTGAAATTTCGAAATGTATATAACGCGCGTGCGTACATAGATACATCTACATACGTGTGCTCGTCTGCTGCGTTCAATATTCATTTTGGTTGATATAATTTTCAAATAATTTGAAACGCGTTGCAAGTATTATCCCTTAATCCGTTTAGTAATATATCGATATTACCGTAATATCCATGCATTCATAATGATAACATTTAAATTATCTTAACGTTATTTTTCTTTCCAATCTCATCTATCTAACAGCCGAATAATTTCCGTCGGAAATGATTTTGTACCCTGTGTGAGTAAATGGTGTTTATTACAGCGCTTGAAATAATGTTTTAACCATCGTTAGATTGCTAGATATTTGTTCGTAACGTAACACACGGCAGACAATTATTGCAGCGTACAAGATTGTCGTATGTATTAGAGGGCAATAATTTACGAGTGACTTCATACACAGCGATAAATCGTGGAACGCAAGAAGATGAATTATAGATGACATTTAAGGGGAGTTCAACAGACTGCACTGATTTTTACGCTCGTTGGATTTGCCAGAGTGAAAGGGAAGTGCAAGGAGATCACCGGGGAGAAGAATTATGCGAAGAAAAGGGCTAGAAAGGGAAAGCGCGCACACTTTAAGTAGTCGCTGAAGCAAGAGGGTACCGGTACAGAGACAAGGTGCTAATGAAATAGTTGGTTATGTTTTAAGTACTGCTGCTTAATGTACATTTCTGCTCGTTTCGCGGCACTGAGCCGAAAGTTTTGGTTTAACTTCCGTCGACTGAGCTCCCGCCTCGGTAATCTAGAAATTGCCGTTTTCAGCAGTGATAAAAGAGACAGCAGCGAAGAAGGAAAACAAAAGGAAAACATCTTCTCTTCGTTCCGTTCGCAGATTACTCGAACAATCGCGGATAGGAAAAATCAAAAGTCGAGGAGCTTGATCTTTAATTTTCCAGCGAAGGGAACTAAAATTATCTAATATCGATTGGAACTTGCGCGATAAAGTTGCCAACGCGTTTCTCCTTCGCGTATTGCCATCGTTCTGGCAATTATAGGATGAGACATACTTTGCATCGATAAACCCTTAACTTGGATATAAGCTGCGGAAAAGTTGCGAAGCGTAACACAAGGGCCAACTCATGGCAGCTTAAGGGGTTAATAAGATATTTAGTTTACTAACATTTCGACGGTGTCTAGGGGCTGAACGAAGGCTGGTGGGAGCAGACCATGGTCTAAGAGACTTAGGAGCTAGCGGTCACCCCTTGAGTGCATTCTCCTGTTCCACGGTGTCTACCGACGCTTTAGGCTTTCAAGATCATTAATTTAAGGCTGCCGCTGGCACTGCACGCTTCTGAATTCTCGATGCTCTGGAAACCAAGACTTGGAAAGAAAGAACGTCCGAGGACAACGAAAAATTTTATCCAGCTATATATCGATATTTATTTCCTGGCAATTACGTCCGATCAATAACGATTAAAATATACACGATTTTCGCTATAGATCGTCAAAAACATTCTTTAAATCGTGAAAACGAACGAGCGTATTTTCGTTATTGTATTTTTTACACGATACCATCCCCCTGAGAGTTCCTTTATTAATTGAAAATTAATTGTTTTCGCTACGTCGTAACTCTCGTTTAATACGAATTCATCTCGTACGGACTCGCGCTAGTTCGATTATCCTGCTCTTTCGTCTCCTTGATTAATTAATGTAACGGAGGTAAGATCTTTTTTAATTTAGTTCATTAACGCTTTAAGCAATAATTTCGTAGCGTAACGTAAAAAAGTGTAAATTTTAGAACTTTTCAACGAAAGTTTCTTACCGGGGCGCGACGTTATCCGACGCGAAGTCAAATATGATCTTTCGAATAATAAATCGTTGAAAAACATTTAATGTAATTCGAGCGGAAATGAAAAAAAAGAGACGACAAAAGGGAGGAAATCGGTGCTGATGGTTCAAAGAGGATTCGAGAAGAGCGAATATCGATCGCGTTGCGTCTCGCCAAGGAGAAGAGAGCACAGCTGGACTTTTGGGACAGTCGAGTAGGCAAGCTATTTGCGGGATAATGCGAGATTGACGAAATAAGGTGGACGAGAAGCAGTGTCGGAAGGGTGGTAACGAAAGAGGTTATGGTCGAAGTAGTGGCTGGGGAGGAATTCGCTAACGGTATAGCGAATAGTAATCCGGCAAGAAGAAAGAGAGCCACAGACTCGCGGGGAACGTTTATACCTGCTATTGCTGCGAATACATGCGACGCCGTGCACACTTGCCTGGATTCACCTTGTTGAATTTTACATGCGGCTACCGTGCAAGCTTGTTCGAGTTTCGATGCCGTTCCCTATCCTGCTTTGAAATTGTTCCGATCGGTTCGGATCGTGAAAGAAACAACCCGAACATTAAAACGCTGAAATCTACCGTATTCCTGGGATCTTTTAGCTCTCGCGGGAATACATCGTTTATAGTACGACGTATAGGAATGGAAATTCCGTTGCTCTTTTTTCATTTGATGCTAAATATTTACGATTGTATCGTAATAGAAATTAAAACCGATAAAAGTGAAAATAAATCTTCAAAGAAAAGTCTCATAGAAATCAAGACTAAAGATCATTCATAATCGTCCTTAATTTACTTGCGATTGCAATTAGTGACGCGCAGAGAATTATACGCCCCTCTTTATTAATATAATTATCGAAGAACATTAATTCCATTAATGTACACATCAGCCTAAAACGGCCTTACGCTATCGCATTTGTCACACGATCGTCAATGCAACTATTGCTATGACGAACTATACGTACTAATAGAATAAGATATCTTCGTTTCTAAGTAGCTACAGTTTGAACGTGCCGTAAACGTAAATCAATCAATCGAACGAATGGACCATTCTCTGCGTCCCACCTCTGGTAATACCACCCTTCCGACTCGAACCATTCATCGAGATATACTCCGGCATTCATGATATTCCGCACGATTGCGGGAGATTGAAGTGACTCGGAGATGGAAGAGCCACCATCCCTCCACCACTTCCTCTTACTAACACCATCTCGGCTCAGCCAACTCGCTACTTGCAAGGAAGCCGATGGCGCCGGCACGGAATTAGCATCTCCATTAGTCGTGGGGGCATAATACGAAACTACCGAAGGTACACTACCGTACAAAGGAAGTGAGACAATGGGTCTTCATAGGCATCGCAATAAGACCGGTATCTACTTATCGTTCGACTTTGTTCTGTGAACCTTTTGGCACCCGTTGTTAATTGCCGAAGGAAATTTCTTCGACGCTTGCAGTCGCTTAGATTATCTGCATTTATTTTTATTTCGCTTGCAGGCACACTTTGACAAATACGAAAATAAATAGGAAACATAATTCATTTTAAAATGTATCGTTTGAAATGTAGCGATGCTGCGCGAAAGAATCTAGACTTTTTATTACCACCGATCCAGTAAAAGTTCAACCGTAGAACTTTAAGTATAACGACGTATCCGATTGAATTCCCATTAACAAAACGCGACGATAAACTCTCGAGGCACGATCGGTACTACCATGTCTGTGTTTTATGCCTCTCGATTTCCGGCGTGACGATTGTCACCCGTGAAATCGCCTTGATCTTTCTCTCGTTCCTTGTTCCCGAAGAGGAATGCGCCAAGACGAGAAGAAAAACAGTTTTGTAGCTTTCAGGCACGTTGAACGGAAGAGACGTTCTCACGATGTAAAATGACTTACTAACGACTAGAGTATAATCGCAACGGCAGGACGCTTCTTGAACGAGTTTTATGTCGGAGGATCAGTGCACGGCTGGCGGCATAAAGCGGTGACGGTACAGTTGCACCGGGGATCGTTTATGATCGGAATTAACGGCTGGCGCGATAACACTCTGAAGAAATCGTATCTTCGAAACTTTGTAACGCGACGATTCTACTTTGTAAGCACGCCGATCGAATTGTTCCTTCCAATTACTTTTCGGATTATGGCAGAACTATTTCGTTCGTGAAAAACAAGATCTTTTTGCTCTATTAAGCTACGGCGATATAGCAAGGTACAACAATGAGAAACTCAAAGGTATTGTTGCAAATGTCGCTTCTTCGAAATTGAAATTTTAGTCACATTAATACAGAAGAAATTTACTGTAAATCGAGTGTATTTAACGTAACGGAGATCTTTCCCTATTCTTACAAGAGAGAGAGAGAGAGAGAGAGAGAGAGAGAGAGAGACCTTTGGAGCATAGTCAAACACGTTAACTATGTTCCTCGCAGGCCGCATTAGGGGAGAAGTTGCTGACACAGGCCTCTTGGCAGTCTCTTGGACCGTACATTGACGCCATCGACTCGGAAACTGCATGAAAACTTGAAAATAGTTTCGCTAACGCCAGGATGAAGGCATCGGAAACCGCCGAATCGTAGAAAGAAGAAAGAGCGTCATCAAGGTCTCTCCTCGTTCTCTCCCCTGTATCCCATGCTCTCTTCGGTAGTTCGCTCGGTACCGAGCTTGGAATACCAAGCTGACTGCAAAGTTTTTAACTAAGTTTGACGGTCGTCTACGTACTGTTCCCAGCACACATACCGATTGCTTTTCTTCCCTTTCATGTTGATTCTTTTCAGCATCAGTCCTTCGTGTACTTTCTCCCATGAAACTTATCCGAATAACGAGCCGGTCCGGAGTATGATTCGAAAACGAATCGTTTGATTTGCTCGTTTACCGGGAATAACTTTTTATTGCTGTTTTATCGACGCGAGAAATAATCATTACAAACAAGGAAATCGTTTCAAAAAGTAGAGGAAATAACGAACTACCTGCTGCTTCGAACTTTTACGGTACTTATTTATGGTTCCTAGACGTATTAATAATAATTCTCTTACTTCTCAATGAAATTGTATCCTAACGAGCCTCATCGAATAATCATAAGTCACCGAATAATTATAAATCGGTCAAAATCTCTAGATAACAAAGTCGAGAACGGTAAGGAGCACTATTTCGCTCGAATCGTTGTAACGGGGTTCGTATCTTTCCCAGACACCGATGATTTCATTTTGCCTTCTTTCCGCGAAAGCTGTACTTCCTGAGCCTTATTTCTACGTTATAGAGCAAAGTAATTTCTCTTCCTGAAAGCTCAATTCTCCCGTAATGCTGCTCGATCGGCTGTCTGCGAACGTCCAGACACAATACGGGCGCGAGAGAAGGGATTCCCAGCGAAATGAAACAGGAATTTCATAATTAAGTTATCAATTGCAGCTATTCCAACGGTCAATTATCGTCAACGGCAAGCGAGCAACCTTTGGTTTTTACTTTTTTAGACAACCAACCTCTTGCTCCTTCGTTGTTGAAGCTTCCTCGGTATTGGCGAGAAGGGAATGAAAGCTAAGCTGCTCCGTTCGTAAAAAGAGAGGCTGTAAAGGTATATTCGACCGAAGCATTCTTTGAAATCGAAATAAACGGAGAGAAACGAAAATAATTAAAAGTGCTGAAATAATTTCCAAATTTTCATCGAGCACAGCGATATTTCTTAACGCCATGCAACAGCAAATCTGTTTATCAGGTACAATATTCGTATGTATGATTCGTATGAATATTAAAATATATCTTCCGTAACATAAAACCAATCAGAAATAAAGTATCACAAAAATGTAGTACAACAAGATGAGTATCGAACAATTAGACGATTGAATTAATTGACGAAACACTTAATATGCGTAATTGATACAAAATAACTTCCTTATACGTGAATTTCGTCTGAACGTTCCCTCGCGAACTAAATATGCAATGGAACTATAGATTTAAAAGAATATAAATTATTAGCCTGTAGGTACATACAATAAATTAACAAGTAATTCTTGGACCGTAAAATATGGACTGCGATCATTAAAGTCGATTCATCCTGTCATCCTTTTTTCCCTCTGTCCGTCGTGTTCATCGTTTAATAACAATTTAACGTTATTTTAGATGCAAATAAAATCGTGCTTCTTATTATTCTGAATATTCAAATAATATAGTGTCCTGATAACAAAACATAAATTATTACTCAAGTATCGGTTCATTTAATTCGGATAAAATTTTCCGCGTGCAAAAATTTCCTTCAATCGGTATTTAATAAGAATCGATAATAATGAGAAGTAAATCATTGCACGTCGATTAAACCTGTAACATACAGGTTTTCGCTCTATTCTATTGTAATTTGTTACTATTAATAAAGGGAGATCTTGAACTTTCCTACAAGCTGGCTGAAAATAAAACGGATGGCGAGGATTTTTTGACGATTTTGATCAAGGCGGGCTAGGGCAAAACAAGGAGAAGGTCAATGCAGAGAGAGGGCTGCCGAGATCAATTTGCACACCGTTGCGCGTGACAGTACTGCCAGCGAGCCAATTCACGCGGGTATAGTAATTAAACTGCGGTTTAGCGTGACCGGAGCACCTGCAGTTACCAAATTGCAAGTTATGCCGCGTGTCACTCAACGCCGCTCGGCGTCTGGCGTTCCATATGGGTTGCAGGTTATGTTTAAAATGTGTCGAGTTTGGAAAATGTAGCTAACTTAAATTATGTTACGCGTCAGCTCACCGACGATTTTCAAGGAAAAAGCAGGAGTTCGCTGTTGTGTATTAACGAATCCGATAATTAAAACTTGTTGAAAATTAACGATACGTTGAAACGTTGGTTCTTTACGAAACTGCTTCTTTGTTTTTCGATCGCACAAAACAAGAAACGTAATTACACTTCGATAAGACGGTAGAACAAGAGAAAGTTACTAAGCTAGGTTAAAGGCTGAGCAACGTTTACGAATAACTGAACATTTATGAAGCGATGCTTTGTTGGAAAATAATGCAAGAATCGAAGAATAAAGGAAACGGAGAGGCGAATATAAAATTACAAAAGATGCACGGAATAATCGGATGACAGTAGCAATCACGAGCCGTAACATTATCGTTACATATGAAACAGCGATTATCTTGCATATAACGTAGGATTATTAGTTACCTCCATCATATTGTCACGTCATTAGTATTGCGAATCTCTTCATTGACTATAAATAGTACATCGCGCTAAATTAATCGCATCGATCGACTTCTAATTCGTTGATTATAAAATGCTTTGAAGATATACACGTTTAATCTTCTTCTCCTACTTTTCAGAAAATTCTATCAGATGTTTCGTATGTTTCGGTTGACGATAAAGGTTGTTCTTTCGTTTGCTTGGCGGCACCTTACGTGTCACGCTGGGCTGCAAGGATTTGCGGTTACCACGACAATTGATTTACACGCAGACACGGCTTCAACATGGTCGAGCACGCGTGTATGCGTGCATGAGATCAGGTTTGCGTAGACCAAGGTCGCGGCAACGTATCCCCGCTCGTTCACCCCGGAATCGGCCCCTTCTCCGATCGTATAGAATCCGTAATTGTTGTTCCACCCCGTTGCTTTAGCCGAAGATTACAATGCGATCTTTCAGGGAATTGGAATTCCCCGGACTCCCTCCTGCGATCGGTATCGCCGCTGCTTCCACCAATGAGAAATGAATCGAACTGTCGTTGACGCGTTCGAATCCGATTGCACGCCGCGCCGCATAGAACAAAGAAAATAAATAATACACGCGAATAACGCGAAAATTTGCGAACGCGATCCCGTGTTTCTGATATCCCATCGATATATCTCACCGAACGAATATTATTCGAATTGTTTCATGTTCGAGTTTAATTTAACAAAAAAAAATTTTATATAGCAAGATCCTAATACGTATTTATATGTATATTCGTAAATTGGTAAAGCCGTAGGCAAAAATGAAATGTCTTTTATTCATACACGGTTTCATATTGTCCAGTAATAAAAGGTAAGTACAAGAGAATAAAGAGACCTAAAGATTTTAATTAAAGAATGTAAGAGAGCGCGATACATACGGCTGAGCGTGAGTATAGCGCGAGTATAGCGCGAGTATAGCGTGAGTATAGCGTGTGTATTGTGTGGTTGTGTGTATAGCGTGTGTATGGTTGTGTGTATACGATACAATTGAAAAACATATCCGGTAGTGGAGGTTTACCATTAAAAGTTGGGTAGGTACGAAACAAGACGAGTCATTAACGAGTACACGTGTAAACAGTGCCATTACTGTTAAACAGGTATTGATAAAAGAGTTACACGAGAGTATCAAGTAGCTAAATAAATATCAAAGCGAGTAGAACGAGAGAAGCGCCGATAGCATTACCGTCATCATACTTTACCATCTTCATAGCCTGGCTATTTCTAGGTGCAATCGATTAATCGAACGAGACTTAAGTATGGGCCTGGCCACACCTGGTGCTCGTCCATCACTGGCAACGCAACGTACTTTTATATACGTACACAGGCCGGCCTTGCGAGTAGAAAACTTTCCCTCTTTCAACGGCGCTGCGTTCGTTAATAATCGATTATGAAAGATGACGGTTTCCCCGTATCGACTCGGTACTGCCGCTGGAACTTATTGTTTTAAAGAAACTTTAAATTTATCGCAAAGTTCTCGCCGCGGCGCGGGTGCGGCCGCGTTGGAATTAATCCCTCATTCATCATCTAGGATGCAAAGCGTAAGGCGTGCAAGACCCTCGAGCAAAGGAATATCGGGAGAGGCGGCAAGCCAAGGAGAGTACAAGAGCAACCTGCACGTAAAACCATCGAAAGAGGGGACGGTGCTGCTGCTATCCAGCCGCTAAGCCATGATTAGTTGTTGCGGCTACGAAAGGGTAATTCGAAATAGAAAATTTATGTCCTCTTACGTTTCATGTTCATACTTTTATAAACAGAATGCGCGAAAACGCGAGTTAACGTCTTTCGATAACAGAGGTTATCGTGCTATGGCAAATTAATTTTGCATCGCACGATCGTCTAAACGGTTTACGTAGCCTGCTTACTCTGCCTACAATGATTATAGCTTTCTTTTTTCCTTTGTTATACGCACGCGTCATGAAATTTTTATAGATCTTTTTACCATAGACGAGGATTTTGTAAAGCGATGTAACGGAGCAAAGGGTCCTTGGTCGAATGCCGGTTTACTTGGTAAAGCAGCCGTTAGCGAACACACGTTTTGCTCGCTCAAGAAGTAAATCAGAGTAAGTGGGTGAGAAGGACCTCGAACAAGGGATAGGTATCGGGGGGGTTATCGTCACTATATCACCGACGGGTCGTTCGTGAGATACCTAAGCTACTCTCGCACGAAACTTTATTGCAGGGTGAGCCAATTATAGGTTCGTGGCCAGCCAGCACAATGTATCGAGTACTTTCGAGCAAGTGGATTCGCCGATATACTCGACTTGAGAACGTATCGAGCCGCTTAAACCATTTAGCCAGTGATAGAAAGGAATCGCAAAGATCTTTGAAGCTTATATTTTTCAATGACGCGATAATTTTATATATATCAAACTTTATATCGAGTCATTGATTACAAAATAACGACCGTACAATACAAAATTAGCGTAGATATCGTCGTGTCTTGTACACGATTCTCGCGCGTCTCCGTAAAATATTTTAACGAATGGCAAGAATCCACCTGCTAAGCCGGCGATATTCATGAAAAATAATGTTGCCCACAGGGGTCCGTTTTCTGTCTCCTTCTGGACCAAGTTCATTTCGCGAGCTGTCTACTTTCGGAAATTCATCTCCGGACAAGTTGGAACTACCCTAAAGCTCGCCAAGCCCCCTGGCAGCTTCGAGAAAACTCGACCCGAATTCACCCCTAGGCTCGACAAGCGCCACAAGAAACAGCAATAAACGTCAGGGTGCCGTGGTAATTAAAACTAAAGATCCACGCCGGAAAAACAACAGTTACCCAGAGTGGCGACGAAGCATCACAGAAAGAATAACGAAAGCAGAGGAAATGGGAATGAGTAGACGATTCCGAGGTTGGGAAAATTGACCGCCAATCTTGCCGAGTGAAATTAGAAAGCGCGCTGGGAAGATTGAAATGGACGGTATCGTTTGCGGAATCATAATTCTCGGCAATTTTTCGCAAGATTACGATAAACGAGGAAATAACGAATCCTCGTAAAATACAATTAGACTAATTTCCATATCTTTCTCTTCTCTCTCTCTCTCTCTCTCTCTCTCTCTCTGCATCTCTTTTAAAATACCAGCATGAAAATTGTAACGCGTTGTAATAAAATACGATTAAAGAACTATTTTTTTGCGAGACAAAGAAAATCTTCTTTCTCTACTGTTTCTAAATTATAAATCTGTTAAAATCTCATTTCTATCCGTGAGATAGTCTTACACCAACGCGCGTTAACGCAATTTTATTGGCTCTTTGACCAAGATCAAAGGAAGTTATTAAAGATTTGCAAGCATTCGTTCGATCGCAATATGTCGCTGGAAAGTAGTCAAATTAGAAAGTCCGTTTTCCTTTCTTTGCTTGGTAGTCTGATAAAAGACTGTTAAATTTCCTTGGTGCTGGCCGGCCGTCTTTGCAGATTTTAATGGGTTTCTGGTTTCGACAAACTCGTATCCGCTTTCTTAGTGCAAAGTGACGCGAACAGAGGTAAAGGCTAGGAGGCAGGTACGGAGGAAGAAGGGTGGAGAGAAAAAGGCACGTTAACGACACGAAAGATCCGTGGATCCCTTTGCATTTATATGGAGTAACCTTACGGGGCTGAACAGTCGACTTAGGTTTGCTCCGGCTAAAAGGAAACTTAAGAAACATAAAGTAACTTTACCTTTCCATCCTCTCTTTTCTACCGTGCTTTTTCTTTCTGCCATTCCCCTTAACAGCGGCGTCTTGGGCTTTGCTTTCACTTAGCCATTTGCACAAAGCTTTCCGGATTGCATTATAACCGGTGGAACTGTTTAGCAGAGGAAAATCTCCGAAGACTGCGATTGTTGTCCTATGATTTTTGTTTAACAGTTATACGCGCAAAGTATTCTTTGCAATTTTTATGCAACCTACGGTTATTCATGGCATAAATCAAGAAAACAGAAATCACCAGCAAAATATGTGCTTTTTATAAGCCAGCAGTTCCAAACTTTGAACTGCTTTGTACACGCGGGAAGCCTGGAACATAGACCATTCGATAACAAACGTTAAGCAATCCTAAAGGGAAATACCCTCTAGCGTTTAGCCGAAGAAAGAAAAACTACCGTCCAAAGTGTAGCAAAAGTAGAAAGAAGAATAAAGGGGGAAGCAAGCGTAGAGGGAAAAGACCGAAGCAGATCGAGAGACGCGAAAACGGAACGAAGGATACGAAATCGAGGCTTGCGAAGGAACATGTGATTCGCCATTGCTAATCTACATGTCGAGTTGAGAACGTGACGCCATTGAATATTTAAGACGACCGAAGCAACAGCAACCTGCGCCGCTGTAAATGTTACTACCGCCACTGTCGCTGATGTTGTTGCTGCTAGCGATACAGCTTCGCTCTCTCTTTCCGTGCTCCCCGCTCTTCCAGTTGCTCTTCCAGTTACCTGCTACTACCTAGCTCCGTTCTTCGAGTTTGTAGTTCGTAAGAGACAAACCTCGAGACTTCCTGGTTTTCATATGCAAATGTAAGAAGCCGTTTGCAACGAGCCGCTTGCTAACTCTGCAGAAACGCGATCGTGAGCTAACTCGTGCAAGCGTTACACCTACACAGCCTCTTTTCTCCTTCTACTCGTTGATACCGAGGTACCCATCGCCATCGAATAGCTATAGAGCGTTCGGCTTAAAAACAGGGATCGCGAGCAGAGAGCTTTACCGACTAGACCATATTCGATACGGAAAACCGCTATCTTTCTATTTAAACACCTATCGAAAATAATTTCCATTTTGCTATGAAACCAATTGTCCAATTTGTTTCAAAACCAATTTTTATTTCACGAAATCAATAATATCGAGTAAACGTAACGAGCGTTTACTCTCCTAAACTTTGGTTTAATATCGTCGAAACGCTCCAATACCTATGTTCATCGTTTATTCATCGATATTTTTTGTTGCAAATATCTATAAACGTCTTTTACGGTATTTTTCATGTTTATTTTCTCAAACGCTGTGAACAATTTTTTATACAGGCAATATTTTCGCTATGCGCGATAAATCCAACCTGTCTCTATAAATAAAAGCTAGTGGTATCAAGTTCGGACATCATGATGACACGAGTACGTAATTCTTCACTCATAATGGCAGCCAATAAATAACCTTTTCACTAATTTTTAAGCTACTGAAATAAATATCTCGAAACGTTCACTTCTTTCAGTCCGTATATTATTTCCATTTCTATCATTATATCGTTATAATATACCAATATGTGTCGGTAGATATATAAAACCATTCTTGGAGAAAACTAGGTCGCGTAACGTTACAACGTACTCGGTCGTATCGGGTACTCTATACCGCGGTAAGTTTAAAATCGAATATCTTTCCTAAGATATTAATAGTTTGTAGTAGTTTTTATAGTAACCCCTTGACGGTTGATCGATCCCGGCAATTTCCAACGTAAACGGATTAAATTTAGGCATAACCCAAAGGGCGACGAAGCCTGGTTTACCTTAAGAATGTCGGAAAATAACGGAACGATCGCTAAAATGCGCACGCTATCAGCAATGTCGTAACAAATTAATGGCGGTGAACACTAGATGGTAATAGGGATGGGAAGATAACAACGGGTTGGTTGTTGTTTGCGGCATGGAGCAAAACAGAAAAGCAGGGAAAATCGATCGTAACTTTGACGACTTTGCAGTCAATTTGAACGCCGATGAAATACCTATTTCCTGGACGGAAAAAGGGCGGCGAGCTCGATGAAGGGGACTGGTAGCACTGGAGTGTTGTTTTCCGTCGATAAATTCGACGATGGAATCGAATGAGGGAGTCGTCTGAGACTGAAGAACTCGACGTGGCGCGGCGGTTGCTATCGTAGCACGAACACGATCGTAAAAGCGCTTACGCGACGTTACGCTCGAATTGAGTAGAGCGTATAGATACAGAAGAAGCAGGAAACGAGGAAGAAGTACGACGACGACCTAAACTTTCTCGCGGGTTCCGCGCTGCGCTTTCTAACAGTTAGTTCACCCTCACATTTTCATAATCGTCCGTCGCGTATGCGGGCATCGAAAACTTCCTCGGGATAACATTCCTGTAATCACTCCTTCGGAAAAAAATTTATTTATTCATTCGTGCAATCAGCGTTAGTTTGGCGAAATTGAAATACCGCTGGTTGAACATGGCGTAGGAATTTTTTATCAAGGGTGGAATGTCGAGATAACTTCTTCGGGTACGAATAAATTTTTCGTGCGAGAAGCTGTTCCGTTAAAAAGAAGGATAAGTCCTTGGAACTTAATAAGCGTGAAATGGTATTTCGCGAATGTACTGTTAAACAAAAAAGAGGTTTCGCTTAATAACTTAAAACGCATTTCTCCTCCGTGTTACATTCCTTCGAAACGTAATACTTACGATAAACCGTTGTAAATATCGAACACCGTATACGCGCACTAAATACACACGCGCAATTATCTAGTGCCTTGTGCCAAAATAATAAATACGTGGATCAAACGTTTTGGTATTGTGTTTATGTTGATGCGATATACAACCCTCTGTCCGATAGAAGCCCGGAATTATACGCGAGCAAAAGCCCTCGACATTGTAAAGCTTTATGGAAATCTCGGCTGATTTTGCATATGTATGAACCTGAATTTTTCAGGTCACGTGAAGAGTATCGTTTGAATTCACGAACTATCGAATAATATTTTGTAGACGGTTAGGGTCAGCTACGAAGTCCAAGAGTTTCATCTTTTGAAAGAAACTTTGGCTGCTTCGACCGAGATGAATTCTAACCATTGTTTGTAATTTCGGAATGTTATTATCTTAAAGTTTATATAGAGTTAATTGAGCGATATTAGAGTTAATATAAGATCGTCATCCTTACTCAAGTATACACTCTAATCAAAATGTATTGGATTCGCTGGCAAACATCAGGTTTCTTTATTTCGACAGTATCTCGAAGACAGTGTGCAAGTGCGGAAGAGCGTGCATACTTAAAGGCAAGAAAATGGTAGGACGAGATGCAAAGCAAGCAGGAGCAGAACGTAGAATCTCCCTAATTTATGTACAATCTTTTTGAAGTAAAATTCGCTGAAGGGCGAGATGCTACGGAGAAGCCGCTCATGAAGCACGGAAACTTATTAAATATTTCTAGCCTATTTCATTGCATCGTGCTTTCCGCTGGACTGACATTCTTCAAGAGGCCGTTAACTGAATATAAGCGAGGAATCTTGTACAACGCAGACAGAGAGAAAAATCTCGTTGTTTTTTCTTAAGCATGTAATATTCAGGTTATTTACGTTCTGAACGAGACGTTTCAGATTCTAAAACTTCATTATTATAGAAGGTGTTATAGGAAATACGGTCTCGCGAGCACAGGGTGCTTTCTCAGTCCCGCTTCCTAATGGTAATAAATTAATGTCAAGTGCAAGTGTACAATTTTATGCGTATAACTTCCTGAATTCCACATAAAATGAAACGAGCATGAGAATAGCCTGTGAGCCTGCTGGTAATGCGCCGAATTACGAATCAAGTCGAAGGTTTATACTCTGAAAGGATTTTTTAGAATCATTCCTGCAAACGCTTATTACCATATTTCCCTTATTTCCGAAAGTAGAAAAAACGAAATCAGGAATATTTTATTCTATACAAAGAATACGACAACGAATTTTTCGACATTTCTTCGATTAAAATTTCTCGATATCAGGCGCGGAATTTGTTCATTTTCCTTGTTTTGCTGAATCAACCTGAGCCGCAGAAATTTCGAGTTTTGTATAACCGATTGGCGACAGATGAAAACGAATTATTTCAAGTGCTGATAGAACATCTGACGATAAAAAATGTTCAATCATTTATATTTTTTAGTTACGAGCTGTACATAGGTTTATATATGAATTTTTATCCAACCTTTCGAAGATAGTCCCTGCATAAATAGTCGAGAGAGAATGGAAACGGATACGCGAGATAAGCAGTTAGATAGACACGCGAGTAAAAGATGAGAAAGATAGGAACAGGAATGGGAATAACGAGGATCGAGATGGTTTGAAAATTCTACATTGAGCAATGCGCCAGACGTGCGGGCGGCACGTAACACGTCAGGTCCATTGCCCCGCGATTTACATGCGATATGTTCCGATATATTTCGTCGTCTCAAACGCACAAAGGAATCGGTTCGGAATTTGTTTCAGACTAAAGGAATACTACACACAGTTCGGTTAAAGTGCCTAAGATACGATTTTTCTACTTATCGTAACACCAATCTTCATTACCTTGTAGACACACGTGTTCCAGTAAATTTAAATGTCATACTTTTATTGTGTTTTTATAGAATCACCCAAATTGAGGCGAGTTGTCAGGAGATACGGACGGGATAATCAGACGCGCGCAGTAATACAAGTCGACCATATACCAGTCGTTACATCGTCGTAGGTACATGGATATATTCTACCGCATCAGTGGCGCTGTGTTACGGAGACCGCAAAGGAGCGTGTCTATGAATTTTATATAATATTTCTATATATTTCTATAAATCAACGTTGTACTTTTTCGATAAGAATAATATCCTTTTACTTCTTTTTTAAGCGCAGTCCGTTCCTTTCGGAATCATCCAAACTCTAAGTTTCGGTTTCCATTTTTCGAATAACTTTAAAGATCGATACGATCACGCGAAATTTCAGAAAGCACTTTTTTCAGATACCAAGATACTGGTCTCTCTCTCTCTCTCTCTCTCTCTCTCTCTCTCTCTCTCTCTCTCTCTCTCTCTCTCTCTCTCTCTCTCTCTCTCTCTCTCTCTCTCTCTCTCTCTCTCTCTCTCTCTCTCTCTCTCTCTCTCTCTCTCTCTCTCTCTCTCTCTCTCTCTCTCTCTCTCTCTCTCTCTCTCTCTCTCTCTCTCTCTCTCTCTCTCTCTCTCTCTCTCTCTCTCTCTCTCTCTCTCTCTCTCTCTCTCTCTCTCTCTCTCTCTCTCTCTCTCTCTCTCTCTCTCTCTCTCTCTCTCTCTCTCTCTCTCTCTCTCTCTCTCTCTCTCTCTCTCTCTCTCTCTCTCTCTCTCTCTCTCTCTCTCTCTCTCTCTCTCTCTCTCTCTCTCTCTCTCTCTCTCTCTCTCTCTCTCTCTCTCTCTCTCTCTCTCTCTCTCTCTCTCTCTCTCTCTCTCTCTCTCTCTCTCTCTCTCTCTCTCTCTCTCTCTCTCTCTCTCTCTCTCTCTCTCTCTCTCTCTCTCTCTCTCTCTCTCTCTCTCTCTCTCTCTCTCTCTCTCTCTCTCTGAGTTATCATCCAATATTTGAGTGCGGAGCTTTTCAATCAGGACCGAAGTTTACACAACAGCCTGCAGCTGCACTCGATTTGATTCAATGGTGCAGCCGAAGCCATGTAGACGGAAACAAAGACAAACAGCTCCCTAACTATCTTTGGATCTTCCACCTTTTTCCTTCGATGGCAGATCACGAGTTCGCAGTCCATGCTCCTCTACCCGCATCAGATTTCTTAACCTTTTATCCGCTCGGTTTTCAGAATGAAGATTTTACTAATAGAATCTCTGTCTATTGAAACAGGTAGTCCCAGGAAGTTCTCTACGCTTCTCGGAAGGAATTAGAAACCGTGTTATCGGGACGAAGGTAATCGAGATAGACGAAGAAAGTCAGTTAAAAATAAAAATTAATCGTGTAATAAATTCAAATGGGAAGTACAGTGTGTACGATCTATCCATTGTGATAAAAGTGACGATCATTTCCCGAAAACGTGACGGGTGATGAAAAGGACACAGATTTCTAGATATCGGGGTTCTTTATCGTCGTTTCTGGGAAATCGATCCACACCTTCGTTGTCGATGTGTTACGTACGTGAAAACTTGGATACTTGTTCTGGGATATTCTGCGAACATGTTGGAGAATGGCGGCGTCAAAATATATGGCGGCACGTGACAGCGTGACAAAAAAATAAGGGGCAAATATGATAGTTGTGTGTAGCTTGCTATTTCCGAAAGAAGGGAAGAGGGATGCTTCGTGTCCCTGTACGTCAGCCGAAAAGAGAGCCGAGAGGGGTGAAGAGCAAAGGCAAGGGAATAACGGGTGACAACAAGGGGATGTCGTTCCTGCTTGTGATGTATCCGTTGCTATCCTGTGCGAAATAAGGTCGTTTAGATGTCCGTATGCGTAAGTCGGTGTCGTAAGTGCACCGAGTTACATATGTATCCACACCTGTATGCATCGTGAACGAGAGCCAACGAAAATACACGCTGCGGATCGCAATGAACCGGATATATCCGGGCGACAATTTATTTGCCTCAGTCAATCGACCTTCCCCTATAACGGAAAAGGGAAATTTTGTGTAAATTGTGAGTATTTTCAAGGGACACAGGCAGCTTGCGTTAATCCCAACAGCGCATGACAAAGAGAAGCTGACTTCAGCATGAAAATTTAATTTCTTTGGTGAAACGAATATTCGTGGGTAAATTAAATTTCCAAATTTATTTTCACAGACTCTCCACGTTGTAGACGTTAAACATTCCGTTTATTTATGTCATTTACGTGCAAGGTAACTTAATTATATTAAATTACTGGTAAACTGTTATACGAGAAAAGCAATCCGACATTGAACGTTAATCTAAAAAGGAATAACTGTTTCTCGACAGAAGATTTTCTCTGCTATTAATAAATAAAATGGTAGTTGACCGAGTCAACTAGAGCTTGTCTGTTCTAGAAATTTTAATCGAATGTGAAAAGTTTACGAATTTTAGGGCAGAATTTTAAAATCGTGCTACATATACGCAATTTATCAAACTCAGAATTCCTGTAAACTTCACAACGATATTCCAGGAATAAAAAATATTGAACTCCCATGACACATTTGCTGCGACTGACAAAACATTCGAGCGTTCTTGACTGGACTCGTTCTTGGGACTCACGGCACCAGGGACGTTGAATTTTATTTCAGCTTCGTAAATTATGTTTCAGTAATATCAGCGTACCCGTTGACGTCAAGCTTGCATTATTATCAATCACGGTGACAGGGTAGGAGAGGCAGGACCGTGCGCACACGGTGGCCGCTCTTCCATCGTACGCTCGTCGGCCCGTGAATAAGTAATCAGAGTCTGATGAAAAGTGTCGTCGCCACGGGAATTTATGGCCATCGGACCGATCCGAAAGTGTCAACTTCTCACTATCGCACACTACGAACAGGTGTCAAGGAGTAACCGTACACGAAATTCTTCTTCCACGTATTATCGTCCAAACGTTCCAGTACGAAGATTCGAATATTTTCAAAATCTGAATATCTCTCGCAAGACGAATAAGTCTTTACGAAGCGTACTACTTTCATGCGAAAACAATTAAAGACGATCGTGAATTAAGCTCGAACGAGAAACGTTTAACTAATTAGAGGTCTACGTATTCCGAGAAATAACTCGCAGTTCTTGGTCAAATAACGCGCACAAGAGACAGAATGAGGATTTTAAGGATTAAGATGCGAAAAAAACGGAGACAAAGGAATACGATAAAATCCTTTCTGCCGCGAAACGCGTTACATTCTAATATTAAAGACCTTTCCGCGCTCAAGAAAGAAAGAATCCCTTGCTTTCTTTTATACAAGAATTATGACTTTTCCTTCAAAGAACTCTTTTTCCCTACACACAGAGCAAAGAATCTGAAGCAATTATGCGAATTCCTGTCTCTAATCCCGACCTCTCGCATTCGAATTTCCTTTGTACCGGCGAAAACACCGAAGTATATTTCCCTCCTCTCGTCCGCTTACATTTCCCGAGCTTCTATTTCCTACCGGAGAAATTAAGAAGCACCATTACGGTTCGCGCAGCATCGTTGAAACAGGCATCTATCGCCGCCTTGTGGCGTTATGGGAACGCATATAGCAGACGCGTGGACGCCGTGGATCCCTCGCTAAAAAGTACAAAGGTTGACATAGAAACACTCTTAGCCGTGAGGGTTTCAAAGAGAATAAGAGCGGGCGAACCAAGGAGGAGAAACGCAGGAAGAAAAAAGAGGAGAGAACGAAAGAAGGATCTGGCTGAGTAAGAGAGACGAAGAGAAGGAGAAAAAAAGACAACGATACGAAACGAGGCAAGTTGGAAAGAGAGCGTCTGAGATAAAGGGGGCTCTTTTAATAACGGTCTCGACCGGTGTTACCGGGCCTCGCGAAGCTAGTGCTTTCTTAAGGCGGCCGGTAAAGTGCCCTTGGTACAGTGCTCCCGGCAATATCTTCCGATTACGGTTAAGTAAAAACCTAGCCTTAACTTTCCACCTAACCAAGGCATCCGCTCCTCCAGTACGCTGCTGCCTAGCCCTCGCTAAATCCGATAAGACGACTGCCAGGCATGCTACCTTCAAAATTGCAATCAGTCGGCTAGCTAAACGAACTCGCTATCCCCTCGCGGAAAATTTTCTATTAGGAAAAAAAAATTGCGAATCTGAATTTACTACCGTAAGTAGCGCAGTGCTTAGAAACGTTACCACGATAAACTGGAAAATTCTTCGTAAATTGCTCCACCAGTTTCGATATTTTGTCATTCTTGCTTTAAGATTTAGACCGTGTACGAAGTTTCTTTGATATTTTATCGCGTCATAACGAAATGCATCCGAGATCAGACAACCGAGTATTTTACGTAGTTCTACGTAAGCGATCAGTTCCTGTAAAGGAAAAAAAGGGCAATAGTTTGCTTGATACGGTGCCTCGAAATGCTAGAAAATCAAGCAAAAGAAAAGAAAAGAAAAGAAAGTCAAATTTTCTATTACTATGCGGAAATGTCGAATCGGGATATCCGACGATTTATTTTAATTGAATAAAATGCACTCGGTAATAAATAATCTATGCCGGTGGACGGCGTTGCTTTCAGTTTGCAAGTGAAGGAGGTTCTTTACTCGGTATCTATTTCTCTTCGTTCCTCCTGCTGTACCCTTCCACTGTATCTCTCTTGGAAGTTGCAGAGCATGGAAGAAAGGAGGACGAGGATGGGGGCGAAGGAGAAGCGGGCGGTAGATCTTAATGGCGCTTATTACTCTCGTCGGGGGGCCTTCTGATATATTTCCTCTATTTTTCGCCCGTGGGGAAATCAGGCGCGTAATAGTGTATAATTAGTTATATAGTCCCTCTGTAACTTAGCCGTACATTATGCACGATCAAAGTGACAGAGTGCTGCGGTGCCTGCAAGTGAATACAGCCATAGCTCATCAGTCGCTACGTAGAAAATTAGGACGATAAGGCCAGTGCAGCTTCGTCGCGCGATATCGTATTGATCCAAATCTCGAAGCCGTTCGATGCTTCCCATGTCATCTATCTTCCGTAATGTAGAGTGATCGTTTAACATAATTGAATTTTGAAGGTACATCCCATAATCGCTAATACGTCCCGATGTATTTGTTTCAAATGCATTGATTCTCAGTAGCTGGATGACAATAATGTCATTCGGGAAGCTATCGTTATATCTCTCGTACCGTGTCACATGTTAAAACCGCGTTAACACAGCGATGAACGAACGATCCGAATGACGAATGAGAGATAAACCATGTAATCCACCGAGTTTTTTTAAATGATCCGACAGAGTGTTTACGTCTCGCGACTGTTTTGCTGCATTAACGGGTTGCATATTCGAAATACATCGAGTATACATAGAGCACAGATGTACAGTTTACAAATTTCAACAAATTCGTGTTCCTCGTTTCTCCATTTATAATTCGTGGTATTCTGATACAGTGCGAACGTTTTAAGCGACACTTACCGGGTAAAAAATTTGACGCATTTGATGGTTCAACGGGTTGTCGCGAAGGGAACAATAAGCGAATAGAATGCTATGAAATAATTGCGAGTGGACGATGAAAGTCGTTCGAGGCAGGGGATCAGACACGTAATACCGTCATTCTCTGTTATCTGGCGTGCGAAAGGGAATAGTGGACGATCGTGCAGAGACGAGTGAACAGAGCCGGAGGACGGGACATCTTATCGAGAGGGTGACCAAGAGGGAGAAACGTGTGGACTGAAGGGGTTTGAAGTTAGCGGGTGGAGTAGTGGGTGGATTTGCGGCAACTGGAAACCCGGTACCCAAGGGAGCTTCTCAATTGCCTCGTCCCGCAATTATACGTTTGAGCGGAGCCACTATCTCCGTTAATGTGCTGGACTTCGAGCTCAGATCCGAGCCGGGACCAACTAGCGTAGTAAGAGCGTTGGTACCAGTACCGTCACTGACACCAAGACCTTCACCCTCGCGAAATATTATTCGCTGCACTCTGACCCACCAACCAAATGTGTATTTAGCTATATACAACCCTTTTGATCCTGTCCTATCTCGATTACCGCTGGGTTCTCGCCACGGATTTTCAAGCCGTATCGAGAATCTGCCTACACACTAATGCGCACGGTTCACTTTGTTGCTACATAATATGTTAGCTGAACGTATTACACGATAAATCGTCGGGTTAGTTAATAAATGAAATTTCTGTGTTGTTCCGCTGTGCATTCGCGATACAAACATCTATCCATAGACATATGGGATTGTCCATTTATTAGATTCCTTAACTTCCATATGATTATAGGAAGGTATATAAGAGGAAGTGCACCGTATTCTTATTGTCAAGGGAAATAAGCCTGCGAGAGTTGTAAGCATTTTCTTATGCTAATTAGCATTCTACTATTGTGATTTAATGAAAAAACAAAGGAAGATAAAGAGGAAACGAAAACAACATTCTACGGACATCTATGTAGACAGGTCGGAAAAGCTGGAGGAAAAACAAAGAAAATTAAGAGAACTAGGTAAACAGTAAACAAAAACGTATAAAGATAACGGTAAAAACGGAGTTTGCAGATTAAACGTTAATTAGAACGGTCAACAGATTAAATTCATTTTCATTCCGTAACGAAGGTTGTTAAAAATGTAATAAGAAGGAGAACGCGAGAGAAAAATAATGCAAATATTTCGTGGAGTCTGCACTGGCGAAAACCGCCGATATCAGGGATGCTCGGAATCCGTACGTACGCTCTTCTGCCGGATTGAGATAACATAATGACAGCATTTACGGCGAGAACTATCTACTTGTGGTACGTCGGAGTTGGCAAGAGTTAAGTACCATTTAGCTCCAATGTGCAACTTGCCTTGCATAACTAATTTACTTCGAAAGACGGGCTCATTAATGAAAATGGAAAATTCAACGCGAACGAACCAGAATCCCCTTAAATCAATTAAGAGTATCTCGATGCGTTCGTTACAAATCGATCGTGTCGTATCCTAATTGCGTGTCGCACGGAATCGTAGGCGTCTCGGCGTACAGATTTCACGAGACATTTTTTTAACGAATCACGTAGAATATCCACTTTCTTCGGCAGAGAAAAAGATTTTTAAAATTCTAATCGTGCGAATACAGTCCGAAAATGAACAGCGTATCGCGAACGACTCTTTTAAATATTTCGAAAAACTGATATCTCGTGCACGGAACGCTCTTTCGATCGGATCAATCCCTTGATCCGATTTTCTTCCCCTTTCGGGCTATGCAAAGATAGAGAGGTTGGACGGTGAATGCAGCGTTGGTGGGAAGTCTATATATATATATATCAGCGTGGTGGATGGACACACTTCGGTTTGACGCTTCGAACGACCTCCGAAAGCTTTCATCGGAGAACACACGCCCTCGCTACGGTAAATGCAAACATTTCTGTGGCTCGAGTGCGCGGACTGAACGCCGATTCTGAGTGGGTAGTCGTCAACTGCTAGATGGATCCATTGTGCTCCCGGCTAGAGTTGGAACATTGAACGGTCAAACGATCTTCCTGTTCATGCGAGTACAAGGATGCTGATGTCGGGAGAGTGATCGAGATGAACGAACGTTGAAAGGAAAGAATGAATTCTGCGTGGCTCCTGAACGTGGCCCGGCTCGACGCGGATTGACCAGCTTCGTTTGTTTACACGGAAATACCGGATTCTGATAGGTGTTTATTCAACGGAAATGTTCTTTGGCAAATGTTCTGGGCGCGAATCGAACCGATACACCATGGCAACGAATTTATCGATTCGCAGTTCTCTCATCTGTCCTTGCGCCCACTTGTTTCACGGATCATTTAGAATAAATTGTTTTTGTAAAAGCAGCTTAGCGATAACTGACTGAGACCATGACACTCTTTTCGTGGCGTCAATTTCCAGATGAAATCTGTTAATTTCCCGATTTCATAGAGACCCTACGTACCGGAGTACTACGCATTCGAAGATACATCATTTAGAACGATACTCGATCCAACTAAATCCGGAAGAAAAAATTTCCACTCTTGGATTCTTAATTTTTGTTGTTGAAACATATTTCCAGTATCCTCGCGTCTCACTGCTTTTACGATTTCTCTGTATTTTTATTACAGAAATTATACAGTTCCGTAGTACTCGAGTGGTACTCGAGCTACGTGTATATGTAAAAAAGCTTACAAGAGATTTTACGGTTAGATATTATTTTAAGCAGAACAAAGACCGATTTTAGTCGTCTTTTGGAATACTCGTATTTAAAAGAGAAAGAAAATATTTGCGCTTGGCGATGGTGGTAGGCAAGCGGCATTCTCATGGAAATTTACTGGCTGTTGAGAATTCAAACATTCATGAGTTCCTCTGTTTATCACTGACCTCGATTCACCTTTTGAACGACCAATGGTTTATTGTACGCAATGTTTCAAAATGAGTGATAAAAATATTACGCCTAGAAAATTTTAACGTCCCGTAAAGACATTGGAAGTGCCGATGCCTTATACATCGCTCTTTTATCTTAGTTTAGTTACGAAATCTGCATGTATACGTATGAAAAGATGAAAAAATTGCAAAGGAAATAATTTCACGTTACGAGTATATATATACTAGTTTGTATATAATTGTAAAAATTCATAAATAGCGTGCTTTCACACAATATGCGATCGACAAACACCTACAGAAAAAGACGGAAGATTTTAAATAAAAATCTAACAATTCGAGTTTACATATTATTTGCAGCGAACTAAACTCAGTGGAATAAGATAAACGTAAAATTGATCTTCTGAAAACTTACCCGTTTAGGAAGAAATTAAACGCAGCTGAACACTTTCAAAGAGAAACAGAATGAACTCACCTGAAAATAGAAGAAGACTATTAGTATATAAAGCTTCATCAGTCCGTATAAATTCGTAGTTACTTGCAATCACATGCAATAGCATCGACGCGATACTAGGACGTTCTAACATCGGATGATGACCTTTTCTCTTCCCTCCATTTCTACTCTATCAACACACTGCCTTACAGAGTTCGTTCCGTGGTTATGCGTGCGAAAGTCCGTGAGTTTAATGTCATTTCGTTCCTCATTTGTGATTCATGAAATTCGCCCGAACTTTCCTGTTCCCCTCCAGTCTCCTGAAGGCGAACCACTGTGATCTCATTTCAGCTGTCCCCCGGGTTCGTCCCGAATCCTGAATCCACTGGATAACCACGTAACGAAATCGATCTCTGAAAAGACCTGTCCATAATTCCAGACTGTTGCGTCTGGATGATCGAGCCTTTCTCAGACTTCTCAAAAAGATGTAGTCCGTGACTTTGAAAGCTGTGCTTGTTGATTGCGTCTCGTTTCGAACTTTCGTCGTGTTTAGTTCGTATATGCTACGAGTTAATAACTTTATTCGATATATAGTCGAATAATGCAATGGAACACTGTCACAACTGTACCTCTAAATTGGGAAGATTCGTGAAAAAGTTTATTATGATTTAACGTTTTAGACCACATCAACCATCGATGCTGTGAAACGTATAAAGATCCACGAGTAGACAAGAGCCATAAACGTAGTACGTTTGATGTTACGAAACATTTTTATTGAAAGTGTCGCTTGTAAAGAAGCATTCCTCTATCTCGTTATAATTCGTTTTGTTCGGATTTTAACATTTAACGAAGCGAGCTCGTTGTAACTCGCTTCGTTTTCGTTCCATTTTTATCTTTCATCGAATCTTCAACTTTAGGATAAATGTTACGCATAGAAAGCGCAAAATTGGAATCAAGGGAAGAAATCGATGGCTGGATAACGATATCGATGACGTGCGTTTGATAGTTTTCGAAAGGAAATGCAGTAGCTGCGAAAGAGAAATAAAGAGAAGAGAGGACCGTACGAGAAAAATACGTAACGGAAAAATAGGGAACGTAGGATCGAAAGAAGGAGGAAAGCAAGAAGGGTGGAAGGGAAGGTGGCGAATCCCCCAAAGAGGCGTCTTTGTAGAAAGGAAGCCAATTCGCCCGGAAGCATCTTCTTTAAAAGTTTGTATCGGGACAAGAAGGAACGAAAGATTTTCGCGAACAGAAGTGATAGACGCCACGGTGGTAAATTGTCCGTGAGGGGTTCGAGGGTAACGAAGAAGAGTCGGGAATTCAGTAATTTATCCGGAAACGGTCAGAGTAGGAGAAAGAAGAAAAAATGAAGAATTGAATCAGACCTTAATGAAAAGCCATTCACAGATCTGTTCCGCATTTTCACGAAGGCCGACTTGTGCTTGACAAAATTTACTTATCGACTGAGCAGAGAACAAGTTTCTGTTACGTTTCTCTAGCACTCTTTTTCAGATACAACTGTTTCGTCCGTATCGGGTACCCTAGACTTTTCGATAACTTCGACGTATGAACGTGTTTATTGTATCAAGTCAATCCACAAAGTGAGTCCGATTTAGTTTTCCATTGCATTTTACATTGTATTTTACATTGTATTTTACATGTTGCTTGTTTACTATGAGTTTATTACAGGTAAACTAATCTATGACTATTCACCGTATTTCCCGGCAGGATTTATTAGTCTTTTAAAAATCTGCGAAGCAAATGTTCAAAAAATAAAGCTATGTTCGCGCTATGTACGTGCAAGCCGTGCATCGTCTGTATTTTGCTTGCATTAATTTATGCACGCTAAATCAACGGAAGAGAAGAGGTAATCAAGAATTCCGACCACACGAGATGTGGTCCGCTGTGCATTTACAAATTCTGTATTTTTATAGTGTCTGCCGATATTCAACGGGCTTCGCCAACTTCCCTGGTTGAAATAAAAATTCTGCATCAAGTAAATTCGAAAATGCGGCAATTATATTCCAACAATTTTACATGTATTCGTTTAAATTAGATTTCTATAATTCGGTAAACAAAGTACCATTATTCAAAGCCTAATATTCCACTAATATTCTTTTGAATTGGACATTTTTTTGCCCCGTAAAACAGAGCCTTACAATACAGAGAATTTAATCGAACGAAACATTAGATTTCTAAGAGGGGACGATTTTTTACTATCCAAGCTCTCCTATCGGAATTTCAATCGATTGATGTTTCGTGATAAATAGATGAAGTTATTAACGAGCTAATAAAGGTTAATAGAATAATTGTTAAACCGATTTCTAACGGGCAGGGGGGAATATTATGTTTAACACGTTGATTCCATCAACGTTAATAATTAACTACTGGATAAACATGGAAGTTGCGGGGAAAATGGTTTCGCGAGCGCATTAACGCCGCCAAGTTGAAAAAGGCAAAATCGTTATTTTCGTTTACTTTCTGGAAAGTCATAATCAGCAGCCAGCAGACCGTCGTTGACAGGTGGTAATAAAGTGTACGGTTACTGTGAAAGGCGTCGCGAGCCCGTAGGCCGAGCGGTAACGAGAGAAACTGCGTTCATTTAGCAGTGTTTGTTCTTGCTCGTCCTTCCCCGGGGACTACGCGGTTGGGGGAGCACATCGATGTTGTGACTTAATTATACGCCATTCAGAGGCGTGTCTCTTGCACAAACCGCGCCGCTCGTCCACCACCAAGCTATCCTGCGAAGTGACCGTACTCCAAGGGCTATGCTTACTACATCCCACGGACCTACACGCATATAAGATATGTAATTAAATCTGTATGCATCTACACGCTAACATCGTGTTTCATAACTCGTCACCTGAAAAGCTACCGAACATCTCGACAAAGTATGTTGAGTAACAAGCGTGTAATCATTGACAGATTGTATAATCGAGGCCCGTGATTGGATCGAGCCTTCTGAATCGACGTGAAATTGCCTAACGAGCTTCCGCAAGGTTACAAAAGCTTTCTGAACGTTTTTGCACGTTTTTATTAATTGGATCTCTAGATTCTTCGTATCAAATAATACAATAAACAGTTATTTGACTAACCGATTGAAGTTAAATTAAAAAATTGCGATCAAAGAGCGAGAGAAACGATTTATAAGTTTACATATGTAAAATATTTCATTATATTATTTCATTATATATTTCATTATATATAACATTAGTTACTTGATAATATCGTTAAATTAATGATTAATATAGTTGATGTACAACTGTATCGTAAGAGTGTATCGATGAATTATTCAGAAGCTGCTTTCATGATATGTGTTTGTTGTGACCTAAGCACACATTGCAATCGGGGGAAGATAAGGGCAGGACAATGAGCAGCAATTTGAAGGCATCCTTAACGATAAGTATCTCGTTACGTGGGAGTTATGACGAATTTGGATACGACAAGATATTCCTGAGGGAACGGCTGCTGTTATCGTATCTAATAACGATAATAATAATCAGGCAACAAGTTTCGACCATGGGTAAAATAACGAGCTAAGATTTACGATATATAAGTACATAGAATGTACATAGGATATTATAAAAATGTAAGAATAAAAAATATAAACACGAAAAAATAAACGTAAGAAAATACGATTTAGCCCATATATAAACTTGATAGACGATCAACCGATCGATTACAGTATTTATGCATCGTACGACGTGGAACGTTTGTCGAATCGTTTTTCTCACCACTTGTGAATTAAAAAATATTAATTACGATGTTATCGATTATTAACTATGTTTATTACTTATTTTTATATCGGAAGCGGTAATCTTAATCGAAAATAGGCATATAATTTGATAGGTTGCTACTGTAAAATGCATATGTATATACATATAAATAGTTATTAATATTATAACATAATCTGGTGTTTGCTAAATGGCCGATTAAGTTGTATTTTACATTTAATGAATTAAATATCAAGCAGAAAAGTTTAATAATTATCATTAGTAATTATTTATTATTACCGTAGAAAATATTAAAATTCAACATTTTGCGTATTACATTAATGCGATATTAATTGCAATACATAATTATATCTATACTTTTTTAGCAACCTGAATACATAATTCGTTCGTAATTCTCAATGATAATTTACCTCGAACTGACCAGTTTTCGTATAACTGGTTTTTCATACCTCGATCTTAAAATCGTTACAATCTAAAAGATCTATCGCCGATTAGTTAGTTAATCCCTTCGTTGGATGTAAATTCTCTTTAAGGTTCTGCATATATTTTACTTGTTCTTCCATTTCGAAAAACAAGAGGCGAAGATATTTAAGAAGGAAGAACAGATCCGTATAGCGAACAATTCTCAGCTATGCAAAAAAGATCTGTATTATCATCCGAATCGTAAAAGCGGAACCTTTGAACTTCTTGCATCGTCTGTTCGCTTGAAAAGTGCCCCCTTTCTTTCGCACCGATGCAAATAAAGTATAGCGCAAGACATACTCTCTTTGCGTAACGTAAAATACCGAATAACAAGCTTTGCCAGACAGCCGTTGTAATGCATTAAGCCTTTCTCCGCGATCGACGGGAACGCTTTCATTCGAATAAGTTAAATCGCGTCTTCTCGGCTCGTAATAAAGTTGGGTACAATTACATCGCAAGTCCTTAAATTCGGAATACTGTATTCGAGGAGGAAGCCGAGTCTCGTCGGGAAACATTACCTACAAGAAGTCCATCTGTCTCCTTGAATTGCATTTAAATTACATTGAACTGTAAGGTTACGTCACCTTCTATGTAGAACAGAATTCTTATGTAGATCAAAATATTCATGAGTCGTATTTCCTACCATACGAGTGGAAGCTCTATTGCGATGAAATACGGTAAGAGAGAAATTCTCAGAAAGAATGAAACATGCATTCCAGCAATTAAGCTAACGAAGATATTCTATTATATAGACGTAGTAACCGTAGGCCGACCATCTCGCAAGATATCCAACCAGCAAAACGGCCAAGCAGAACGCGATTATCGTTGACCATTCCAAAACGAGCCGCGTCTTGTTATCGCCGTCGCGCTACAGGAAATTGCAAATCGCGAGAGTGAACAATACAGTGAAAGCAAAGTTTCGAGCGGATATATCATTTTAAGAGGCAGAAATCGGTTTTTATTGAAATGATTTCACCGGTAATGCAGTAACGATACCAAAGCAATGGTAGCAATAGAAATAAGTGGTAAATTTTGAGGCGCCAAAAAAGGGGTTGCATTTCGATCGAGTCAACCGTAACTGAATTATACGCCATTGTATGGAAAATTAACGCGAAACCCTTACGACGGTGTTTTCAGGACTACGATGAGAAATTTTCCAAACTAAATGCTTACTATTTGCGTCACCGATACTATAATTTGTTGCTATGTCCGAGAATTATCGAATAGCGTTCGCGATCTTCAAGGATACGAACGATTTTAACTGTTCGAAGAGACGTAACAATCCAATAAACGGCGAAACTTCGTTTTATTCCCGATTAAAACTTGAATAACATTTTGTTCTACGCGTCCGTAGTAGCGCTTTCTCCATTCTCTGCTTTGCACTGATTCTAATAATCAAAGTTGGTCAACCTTGGCCCGACTCATCTTTGGCTTCCTGCCTTGCCTGTCGTACTTGCGCTGGACGAACTGATAACCAAACGCTCGAAAGTAGTTTAACGAAACAACTGTCTGATTTCCGAAACCGAACTTTTCGACATTTTCAGTGTCAACGCGTGCGCGCTGAAACTCGACGAATGTAAATTTATTCGACTCTGAACGGCTAATCTATCGTTTTGCATAGAGAATCTTTCTGCACGTGATTGGACCAGAGCGGCGATTGATTTCAAAGCCCTCCATATGTCATCAAAATTCTGGCAACGCCGGAATTGCTTCGACTTTACGAAGGTTACATAGAAGATATCGGCTTTCACGAGCAACGTGACGGATCTTTCGTTCGTCTATCCGAAGAAGGCGAAAGAAAATCTTGCGAGCCAACGGTACGGCGGAATATTCGACGTAACACGTTCAGAATAGTGTTGGAGGGTGACGTGGTAAAGCGGTCTGCCAATAACGCGAGAGAGACCTTTGTGTGGGCCAAGGCGTCGAAGCATCGCATAGCTTTCTCCCGATGCCCCTTGCTTCGCCGCCCCTCCCTCCCTCTCCCGGCAACCTCGCCAAGGGATGCTTGCTGCCTCTCACTCGACTGCTTTCTACTATACCGAGAACTCGAAAGGGCATCAAAGAAAAACCTGAACGCCTATGTTCTGCTCGCGCCGCCATTTGATTTGCACTAAATCGCGAGGGTTTCCAAACGATAATGTCTACCAACAGCTGCGCGGCAAACCGTTTCGCGAGGGGTGGCACAAATTGGTTTGATCCGCTTGATTCTGGCTAACAGTTTCTCTTAACCAGAAGGTCGACCGATCAAATTTTCCATGAAATCGATTCAAGCCCGAAAGTAGATATACTTTGAAGTATATAAAGTTACCGAAATTCGTCGTGATTCGAAATCGAATCGAGATGATCGCGAACGCGTTCTTTGGAAAAGTTGAAGATGGAAATCGGCAAGGGTAGATCTTTTGTCTAGGGGTCATTGTTTAATTCGTAAATTTCGATAGAAAGAGAAGAAAGGAGGAACGGCAGAGGAAAAAGCGAAAATCGCGGTCTCCCCCTTTTTTTCATTTCCAACCAATTACCACAGGACCGCCAGATTAAAAACTAAAAGTTTGTTTGCGCGTGCGTTAGTGCAGCAAATAATTGGAAGAGTTTTTTAGCCTGTCTCTCCACCTCCGTGCGATTTTCTCCCACCTTCCGGAGTTTCTCGCTTTACGTCGAAATGGCACGAGGAGAAAGAGGCTCTTAAGCCGGCGCTCAGCTTTTTAAAACAATGTAATTGTTAATTTGGAGGCGGAATACAATTCCGGACGCAAAGTTGCCCGTTCGCTCAAAGGGAGAAAGGGGGAAGAAGGGTGCGACCAAAGACAAGACAAGTCCTAGGGGGAGCGACGATGGTAAAGCTGATGAAGAGACGGGAGCCCTGTGCAAAGGCGACAAAGACATTGCTATTATTTCGAGAACGATAGTCAATTTAAGTTAACAGTGCGAGAGCTTGGGAGACGGCCCTCTTACGTACCTAAGTAATCTCATTCCGAATTAATGCGCAGTGCGAGTGCTGCTAACGCGACAGTCGTCTCCGTTAGATTCATCTGCATGCTTCTTTGTGTACCAAAATTGCAGTTCCGTCTAACAATGACGAGAGAAGTGCCGCTTCTTCGAGGGCATGCAATTCGCATCGCGCTTTATTCACTTTCGAACCAGACAAATCATCTTTTACGGACCTGCCCTTTATTTTCTTAGTTTCATGGTTTTCCGTAAGCAACAAACAACGCCGCAATTTCACTCAAGAAGTCTCTTCTGTCATCGATCCGAAATTTCTCAAAGAAACGAAGACCTTCCAATTGACGCAAATGATTTAATCCCGCGGCCAAACGCGTCCGCAAAGGGCAAAGAGAAGTTGTCGTTTTTTAATTTCCGATAATACCACAAGGAAATGCTTTACGGGGCATTAATACCCGGAACCGCGATGTTGCTCGTTTGAAAGATCCCTCGGTTATCGAAAAAGCCGCGTTACATTAAGTTATTGAACGGCAAAGGGCAGTCGGGGAAAAAGAAGCGATGAAATAATAAGCAGATAGAAAATGAGAGAACGCAAACGACCGTACGTTCGCCGGAATGGAAACTCGAGCAGCAGCAGCAGCAGCAGCAGCGAGAGGCTGCAAACAGTTCCATGCGTGGCTCCTCCTGGGGAAAGGCTCCGAGCTACGACTCATTCCCGTGGTTCGTAAAGAGGCTAAGGGAACTCGGCAGGCCGCGGAGACGAGAAAACGGCAAGAATGTATAAAATGAAGACCACCACTCTGAAATGATAAAACTGAGGATATTTCTGGCTTACTCCGGTATAAAGGAAGATCTTCGTGAGAGAGAACGTGGCCACTTCGATGGCGGCAAGCTTAGATTCGGGTCTTTTTCGTACATGGATGACGATACCGCCGAAATACGGTCAGTTTTAAGAACCATTGCATCTTCGAGACTTCATGGATCATCGTGACTTTCTCTGCTTTGTCGTTATACCGAATCTCCCTTCAAACCAGAAGCGTCGTCAACGAGTCTCTTTGCAAACTAGGAAAATCGGACGAATTCTTATTTTTCTTATCGCAAGCTGCTCGTTCTAATAAAGTTGCATGCACTCGGTTCGCTTCTATGAATACGTAAAACTCTGCAGAGTTATTCCCAATAAAAATGTCTTCCTCAAGGGCTATACCTTTTAGGATCTCATTCCTCACCCCAGAACTCGACTTTGGTGCAGACGCGTCTTACGTTCATAGATAATATTCGGGAATCTAAACGGAGAAAGATGAAATAAAGTGCTTGGAAAGCTTCGACGATATCTACGCGCAACGGAGTATGGTTTATGATTCCTTTTCGCGAATAGATAATTAGCTCGCACAACGTTAAAATCGTTCGAAGCGAGTCCACGTAGGCCAGTCATCGATATCGCTGAGAAAAAGAATTTCCGTGTTCATTGAAATTTTAGCAAATTACCAGCCGCGAATGCGTTAAGTCGCCTCTTTTAAACGAATTTCGTTCATACGTTATAACGCGCACAATACAAAGCCTTTCTTCAACTTCACTGGAACAACCATAGTAATTACAGCATCACGACAGACAATTATTATGACCGTAGTCCCTTATCGTGTTCATCGAACCGTATAACTTTCTGTTCGCACGGTGATATTCCGTGATCAAATACTGCCTTCCATTAACGTTATTACGCGGATATTTATCTGTCCGGCTTTCACGATTCACCAGGAATTCGGTTTAAAAATCGCGAAATACAGAGATACGTGTTGATTCGACAATTCCCGTTCATTCAGAGTAAAGTTTAGGAAACGTATGCGCGAAAACGAAAAGCAAACAGGAAGCTTAAAAAAACAGTGACAGTCGGGTGTAACGGAAGTTTTTCACCAGGCGTGGTTCAAGTGGGTAAAGAGAAGAGATGGTTGGTTTCTCTCCGCGCTCCAACGCGACAGCTCAACATCCGCAGTAATATTACACAGGTTGGATGGATCTCCTTTACGAGTATTGCGGTCTCACCGTGGGTGTCGCTGAAAGAGGCTCATCCTGCCACGTTTTTCGCTCGTTTATGCGAGAGTTTGCTTTTTTTCAATCCAACAATCGTATTTATCGATAGGCGGCCATAGCGAACGCTCCTGTCCCGTTACTTTTCCCTTTTTGCACTTGGTTTTTATTTGCTTCCTGGTACAGAGATGGTAAAGCGTGAAAAACCCTGCTTAAATCTTCGGGCATAGATTCCTCTTACGATGTACTCTTTTTCGACGAGACGTAAACGTTGCCGCCAAGGTTTATTACAAGTCCTTCAGATTTCAGACGTCTTCTAATTCGTGCAATCGAATGTTAAAAGCGATGAAATCGCGTGAAATATTATCGTTCGTAGTGAACGTGACGCCGAGTTTACGTGAAAAACAAGAAAGAACGGAGAAAGACATAGGTGGAAAAAGAAAATAGGCTTACATCGAGGCTGAAAAAGAGAAGAAGAGGGAGCGAAAGGGAAAGACGAGGTTCATTCCCCACAGTCCAATTTTAAGGGGGCTCTAAAACGCCCGTTTATAACCCCCAGCGGCGTTTGAGGGTGGTGCGGCAACCAACGCTAGAAATGTGCAAGTCAAACAGCTTGACTCAGCGGTTTATCTGCCGGCATACACTCGCGAACGCTATACTAGAGCGCGAATGCCTCCCGCACGTTTATGACTGCACGTTTCGCCAATGGATCACGCTTATTTCACTTTACCGTGGTTGGACTTATCCCTTGTAATTCGTCAATAGCGATACCGACTCGTGTGGCTGGCGAAAGATAAACTTTCAGGGTAATAGGCTGAATCGTGAAGATAACCGCGATTCGTGCGATACTAAACAACGCGTGATGTCTTGTCACGTAGCCTGATAACGCTCGTCAGTGGATCACGAAATACATAAACCGGTCTAGCGATAAGTTCTCATGAAAATCGTTACTTACGAAAAGCCTCGGATCCATTGATATTTACAAATAACGAGTAATTCTTTGGAAATCACGTACGGATTCTTACTGTTAAAAGGACATGTCTATTTTCGAATGTTCGAAATATTTTCAGTAAAGCTTAAGTTTCAAAATTCAACGATTGAAAAAATTATCGAATCGAGTAAGGAAATATTAGTCATGTACTGTTTCCGTGTCAACGGTTTTTCATTTAGGGGGAATAAGAAGCAAACGAGGTACTAAGGCATAACGACCACCATGATAAGAGAATAGAGCGAGTGCGATCCCTTTTGGTTGGCGGAATCAGCCGGGACAAAACTATAGGTTCTAGGTTGTGCGCATTCAGCGTTACAAAACGGGCCTCTTTTAGGGCCACTTCATCGCGCATGTTGCCTACCCTTCTCTTCTTAAATAGAACAGAGCACTTTAAAGGCACCCACTTTGAAAACTCCTATGCGAAGCAGCTCCTTGCGAACGCGCTACATACACCGCAGCGGTCTAATCTGACTTGGGGCGTAAGATCGTAAATCCTCCCACGCCAATCGCGATTGGGGAGAAGCTCGGCGGAACACAGGTGCAAGTATTGCCTCAATGAATCTTTCGTGATAGGATTTTCGTGCAAAACGAAGTAATCTCAGTCTAAGAATAAAATCTTCCGCCGCTGGCGAATGCTTTTTTTCTAATCTCGCCTCCCTGCTCAATTCCTTCGCCACAGCCACAGCGAGGAAAGAGGAGATTCTGTTCTAGCGTAATTAATACAGCATAATATACAGGGTGATTCATAAATATACGTCAATACTTCAATGTCTCAGCCCCTTTTTTCAGTAAAAACTCGCATGTGCGAACATTCCGATATAAAGGCAGCAGTAACAACGAAGAACATATATATGTACCTAACACGTAAAATTTTCTTGGCTAAAGATCATACCGCCATATCAGACACGAACTCATCACAACTGTATCTATCAAGGGACGAACAGAGGGTAGTAAGAACGTATAAGTTTAGCGGATTTAATAACTCGGAGTTTAATTAACTACTGAAAGTCTAGTGATCGATTTCCCCCGAGTTCTTTCTTCCAACGTTTCCTCGGCTCGCGCCTTTTCGCATTTCTCTTCCCGAGAGCTACCTCGCTTTCCTGACGTCGACTGGGGATTCATAATCCTCGGAGACTTAAAATCTCCCTCCTTCGTTTCCCGGGCTGCCACTTCGGAACAGCGAAATTCCTTCGGTACCGAGTCATTGGGGAGGAGGTAAGAAGGACCACTGGCTAGCCGTTCCTTCTAACCGTCAAAATTGTTGAAAACGTCGAATATCTACTGGATCGTTCGATGTCGAAAGGAGGGACTCTGTTCGTTCGCTTGCCTGCGTCCACGCCACGATATGAAATGGAGGATAGAGAGGGACGACGCGATGGTGTGCAAAATTCTTATGGAAACTTCATAGGCGAAACTTTTTGGTAGTTGCCGCAGCCTCGCATGAGCTGGTTGCTCGCGCGGAATCTCTGCCTCGAAAAATGCTATCTTAAAGAGACAGAGAAAGAAAGAAAGAAAGAAAGAAAGAAACGGAAGAAGCAAGAAGGATTTCCACGCGAGCAAAAAACGCGAAGCATAACCGAACGAATCGAAGTTTTCGGTAACTCGTAGGATGTAGCAAGGGTGAGTGGTGCGTCGATTTTCTCCCACAACTTTATGGACTCGTTACTTCCGCCGTGCAAAAACGACTCTTAACGAGATCGCTTGTTGAACGCACGTCTCTAATGCCTCTCTCTGCCTACAGCATCATATTTCACCTTCAGCGAATAACTCCACCGAGATTCCTCGAAACCCATTTAGAACTTGCACGGATATTTTCAATTTCGTTGAAAAACGAGTAGCTCGTCCCGCGACATCGAAGCCATTATTATTATTTATTTCAAGCAACGACTGCAAAACGTCGCCGACATATTACGAGTTAAAAAAAGAACTACCACGTTGCGAAATTCCTGTCAAATCGTGAAAGCATTATGAAACTTAAAAGGGACGCCCTTAAGATTCGTAAACCCTCGGGATTAAAAAGGATCGAAACCGCCGTTTATCGCAATTTTATTTTACCAAGATCCCGGTATTCTAAAAGTCTGCTAGGTCTACAAAAACTGTTTCGACGGTGAAATATGAGGCTATAAATTTCTTTATCGTTCTTATCAACGAACCACTGTTATGAAACTATTTATCGCAATTTGTGAGCATAATTCCGTAGGAAGAAAGAGTTTGAAAGAAGTTTCAGAGATTCTAAGCCGGTACGAGAAGGAGTTTCCTAAGGGAGACATTTTAATTACCGACGGTCCATTTGTTCGTAGTATATATTCAACGATACACCTGGTCCTAGCACTTGCGCCTTTGGTGCTGGAGTACGACCTTACGCCATTTGTCTTTCGAGTTTATATATAAAGCCGATCGCACCCAACCTACCCTTCTACGACTCGACTGCTTCCGTTTACGAACTCAAAGGCCAGCTTGGTTCGCCCCAAATCGGAAACTACGGGCGACAGAGATTGACTGGACTTCAATAAAGCTTCTTCCGAAGTACCGGAGAAGATGGCTACAGAGAGTGATGAGGCTGGTACCGTTAAACTGGTACCGTTAAACTGGTTCGTGGCCTGATCCTTTATAATGGCGCACTCAATTCAGTCACCTCGATAAAACGTAACAACTTTGATCTCGGTACAAAACTTTCTTCCTAATGTTGTGCAATTAGCTAGGTCCTTAACTTCCACCGAAAGGAGCATTTTTATCCCTAAAATAGAAATATTTGCATACTTTCAACTACTGGTATTAAACAATGCCTGGCAGACTATGAGTCACGGTATTTGGTGCTTTTACGCTTTACATTAAAATCATTTATCCTTGTTCGAAGAATTATACTAAATTTTCTGTTCGAAATTCCAAGACCGGATTTTAATAACCACGAGTATCTTGTATTAAAAATTACGTAAGAACGATGCGACTCATTAGATAGCGCTGACAAAGTCAGCTACCATTTAACAAAGAACGACATTTGTACAAATTAATAGACCCCAATGGGGAGGTTCATGAAAAGAGAGACACTACTATACGTCTTCTCTCGTATTGTCGACGCTACGAGGGATTCAGGACGACTGCCCACAATAATCAAGACTAACAGCTTCGGCTGATCCTTCAACCTTCTTCGTCAGCATCCTCGCGTAGCCGGCGTACCTCTCTTATCACGCTATATCTCAATTTATACCACAATAATGTCACTTTAGCACGACGTGTATGTGCACCATCTACCTCTTCGCTTGTTCCTCTGCATCTTTCCCTCGATATCGTTTCCACGTATCGCGCGGAAAGAAAAGTCCGGAAAGCTCGACGAATTCGTGCTCGTATCGCATATCGAAATACTTGAATCGTATTATGCTAGCCGCAAAATGCTGTATTTTGTCGAACACAACACCCAAGGGAGTGATGCGATTCGTTCGAGCAACTACAACCACGGGGAATCTTGTTCAGAGGAAAATAAAGTACTTTCAACTATTAACTAGGGAAATATAAACAAAATGTATTTAGCTATTTCACTCGTTCTACGAATCACTTTCAAATGCGATAAAGGCCATCGAAAATTTTACAACAGTGCGAAAATTTGAACGTAACTTTGTTATTTTCAGCGTATCAGTTATTCTGTATGGTGAAAGTGGAGATCAGAGAAGTCTCGATTTAAAGTACCCTACTTCGTGCACGACGTTATAAACGGAAGACTTTATGCACCAAGTCCTCGAGTAAGTACTATTAAATTAAACGGTAGTTAGGAACTTCTTACATAAAACCCTGTAACTGCTCACCTCAATTAATAGACACGCGTTTGGAATCGTCTTGTTAAACCCTTTTGTGCTGGTATCTTTGGTTCTTAATATTACAGAATCGACGCGCTCTTTACGAGTTATTCGCTTTTATTGGATGCAAATTTCAAAACATAAGATAAAGTAATCTGAAACGGAGTTTCAGGAAAATACAAATAGATTTGTAAACGTAGTTTCACGTTTCTAGCGATATTCTACTGTACTCTTGTAAATGAAATATCACTGCGATGAACAGGAAAGACCAACAACTAGTATAGCAGATCGTAGAACACGGTTTGTTCCCAATCTCTCGCAAGTAGTTATTTAAAAAAAAAAAATTGATTCGCGTTAAACTCGAAGGACATTTTGATCGAAGCAGTCGATGATAGTCAGTCTCGTTGATTAAAAAAGCTGCGTATTTTCGCGCCTATTCACGAATCACCGTTTCGCTAATGGGATTGGAAACAGTGAGTGACGCCGAGCTGGGTGTGAGATCGGTTCAGTCGTTCGCCTGCTCTCACGGTTCCGCCTCGACCGCTCGCTGGCGTACATTTTCAATTTTGTGCCCGGGTTTTAATACCTCGGACGGGCTTTTCAAAACCGGCCTTTTGTTGCTGCAAGTGACGAGAACTTATTTTAGTAAAAAAAAAAAAAAAAAAAAGAGTGGCAGCTTCGGAAATAACTGAAAGACCATCAAACAAGATTTCAATGGCAGGAAACCAGTCTCGAGCCCCGGGGAATATCGACAATATTATATATAGATGAAAAATCATCGTAGAGAAAGGAAAGTTGCTCGGGTATTTTCTCCGTGAATAAATTACATCGTTCGATAGTCCGTGCAAGGAAAACGTTCTTGTCTTTTAGATGGAACGTACACTTTTTTCGCGGAATTCCCAGCTTTAGCTTAGCGATAAACGTCGGAACCATGTCAAGAACGATTCTGCAAAGTTTGTCCGATATGGACTTAGGAATGTCCGGTGTTTCGCAAGCTTTACGATCGCCCATGCGTGAACCCCAAGTTAACTACGACGTTTATATTCTTGACACGCAATAGTTGTAGACTTGTGCGTGAGCGTATACGTGTGTTTGTGGATAGCCCTTTACCAGTGGGTATTAAGGTGTTCGGATTAGGCCGCCCTACGGAGAGAAACTTGCTCCGCGAGATTAACCTATTCCGGAGCTTTATAGAAACTCTACACAACCTGGATTACCGCAGCCACTGAAATCTCACTTGCCAGTACATCGCAGCCCGCCACGGATACGTAGAATCCCAAACAGATGTTTCCGTTTACGCCCTTCTTCGGCGACGCTATCAGATTCCAGTCTACTTTATTGAACACCGTGTTCGAAAGATCAAGCCTCGAAAGTTGTCGTCACGTTCGTCAAGCGAATAATTTAATTGTCGCTTCGAAACTCTGGATGATCGATTAGGATTTCGGTAAAGTGGAAGATACGGCAGAAAGGTGTTTTCCTTCGGTACAGAGAATAAAAGATACGGGTTGACACATGTCGATATCGTCAACATGGTCATCCATCAATGCAAAAGTTTCAGAATGGTTTTGATCAAAAGAAACAAATTACTCGCGTTTTCGATAAATTCACACTTGTCGCGAAGTGCGTTCCATGTATATGAAAGCATTCATTGGATTTCAGAAATTCCGTCGAATTTCTAAAGTTCAATACCGAATAGATCAACGCGAAACGCTCGCGTAATGATATTGTTTTTCGCGTATTATTCGTAAGACCAAAGCGGAAAACCGAGCGTTTGTTACTTGCGGTTGAACGTAACATTTGTGAAACATGTAATTTTGACCGAACGCGCGACCAGCTATGCTGTATATTAATGTACAATGAAAAGAGGTCACGTGCGCAGCGTATATTCCTCTATCGTACGTTCCGTACGTTCTAAATAGGGTCGATGGTACGTTATTTGCAAACTCGCATCCTAAAACAAATAGATATGTTATACAACGACAGTGGATCGTACTCCGTGTTGTTTGACACGATGTCTCCACAAAGAACAAACATGTTTCTTTGTTTGGAAACGAACGTTGACAAACCTTGCGTTGAACCTCGAACCGAATATAATAAGAACATCGAAAAGAAATTATTATTTTGATACCAATGTAAGAACAGATTTTCAAGTTACAGATACCAAAATTGCGTAAAATAATTTTAAAACGTACTGGCTAAAACGACAAAAATATATATTTCCTATACAATTGATATCGAACGTACTTTTGCTTTAAAACCGAACTCGATATTTAATTTTTCATTTTTCGTGAATCAAACACCGTCAATTAACACCACATTTACGAATTTTAACGTCAGCTATATTACATTTACGTGTTTTTTGTTACCACGCATTGCGTCGACCTACACACGAACCGTCAGCTACTGCGAAACACTTTTAACGCAAACATGATTTATCGAGTTGATTCCATTCTCGAATGCGAAACGTTAATATCGAAACATTAGACGATTTTAATCACTATATCGATTCGATGTTTTCGAACGTTATAAAAGTATTTTGAAAGGACTTTGGGAAATATCGCACGATCAACTTGCCTAGAAGACATTGTCTACGCTTTTCCAAAGCATTTCACCTGATCGTCGAGATCCAAGAGCTCAACCTCGCAACAACTTCGATTCGATGTAAGTTTCTAGTAGAGACGGACCAATTTCAAGAACTTTTGAGAAACGGCGCAGGATAAATAAAGAGAAGAATACGACTGGTTGTCAAAAGGAAGAGACAGTTCAAGAATATAAAAATGGAATATCTAGCCATTTGCCCGCCGACTTATTTCGATATTCGACGACAAGTGGTAGCCGAAAGAGTCTGGAGACGTTCGAAGAAGGAAGGAACTCGCATCGTTGGGCGCTTCTCAATGACTAACCATATCGTTAATGAAAGTTATTGGTCGGCTGAATAGAAACTGAATAGAATAAAAACTATTACTACTCTGTACTATTTAAAGGAACGAATTGTAAATCTCCACGTCGCCGTATCGTGTGAATAACGTGACTCTAACGCGTTATCTGGATTACAAATTGATACCAGGGAAGTGAATTAATTTCTGGATAAAATAAAAACAGAAGAAAGACAAGAAGAGACGGAAAGAGTACTGAAAACTTTACTATTAATCATATACTAATTATACGGTATCCGCGAACGAGATCTGATGAGATCACGATGTTCTTATCGTAGGTATAATTGTAGCCCAGTGCTATTTTCTTTGAAGCGGCATTTAAAAACTGTACGAGCAATTAGGTAGAGAAACTATACACGCACCTTCGATATAAAATTGTTGAGAACGAACAGTCGAGTGGTATTAATGTCTGACAGCAGCTGTCGAACGGTAAAATCGAAACTCTGATTACGGACCGTAGTAACGTGAATTTCTGTCCGTTTATCGAACCATGTATAACTGTGCCGCCGCGATATCGTTTCGAAATCGGTGAAAAATGTCACGAATTTTTTGAAACGATTGCATCGTAAAAATTTACGTGGGCGCTATAAGCATCTTACAAAAAAGGAAATACATGATACGTCTTTCATTACGTTTCAATTTTTGTAAGCAATAGGTATAGACATGCAACAAAGTATCCCAATTATTTGTAAATTTAACATGAGATGTCGTTTGTACTTATACGTTGAAGAAATTACGAACGATTACTCTGTCGAGACCGAGAACATTTTCATCAAATTCTTTCTCTGCTATAGTTTCCGAAAACTAACATTTTTATTGTAAAAACGACTAGTTTAAAGACAACCGCGGGTACACACGAACTCAGGATAGAAGGTCGGTTTAGGAACGATAATTGGCACGAAGGCGAACGTTCCGTCCCTTTTCGTCGCGCCTCCGACAGAATTTCGTAGACCAGGGACGAAATTTGATTTGCAAATTCAGTTAAATCCCCTTCGCCTCCTCGATTCCTAGTCATCCCTTCTTTCCCGGCGGCAACCGCACAGGATATACGCACGCTCCGTGATGCTGTCCTGCAGGACGCCCTCCGGGCCCCGTGGGAGAGAAGGCCGAGAAAAGACGCGTCGCATGAATTTTAATTTCACTTCGCCTCGTCGCCGAGCGCGATGCACTTGGGACAACGTAACGAGCAGCTAAAGTTTTTTGAGGAAAAATTAAAAGTTTCGCCCACGTTCATCGCCCCTCACACCCTTCCGTCCTACGTTTCTTTACCCGCCATTCCCTTCGGCTGACGAGCTACACTCATAGGCCAGAAACGTACTTCGTCGACCAACACCGCACCGTAATGTCTCGTAAAGTAATTAAGTTGGTAAGTTAACGGGACCAACCAACTTCTTTAAGAATCTTGATTTGTTTTTCATGGATTCGAGTATTCCTTTTTCGAGCATTCGAACATCTTTGATAGGTCACCGCTAACACCACGGAACATAGATTGAATTATCGCTATATAACTTTAATGTTGTCGTAAACTTTCAATAATTTTAATAGGTTAGTAGAATAACACAAGCTGGATTTTTTCTGGTACCGTGTACCATTTTAGGAAGATGAGTAAGAATGAGCCTCTTTATAATACATAAATAAATGGATATGAAGATGGTTCGGCAAATGAACAAATAAAAAAAAAAACAATAAGAAAACAGGGAAGAAGATATATGAGACGAGGAATAAAAAAGAGAAGAGAACACACGATGTAAAAGAGTTTTGATGTCGAGCCGGCGCAATCTGCTGGTATCTAACAGGGGCGGAAGTATGGACGTGCGCGCGCAAGAAAGGAGACGAACAGATTTGCAAGCCAGATTGAAATTTTGAAATTTAAATCTTGCCGAGACTTAAGTTTAAAAAGTTCACTGCTTCGCGAAGGGACAAATGCATGTATTCCAATACGAACAAGGTCTTGCTAATTGTCGAACAATTTTATCGGCAACAGAGAAATTCCACGATCAAACGATCTTTTGTATTCTCTAGAATATTGTTTAATGGCTATCGTTACGATATTAACTTTCCCATAGCACGCTGGCAATCCGTACTATACTACACGATCGTATTCATAAAGAAATTATAGAGCGTGCAGCGTGCAACTGGTACTACCACTCCGATAACACCGTAAATAAGAATGTTGACGAAAATTAGTTCAGATAAATGTTATATGGTTTGAAATAGAGGAAAGGATAATGCAATCCCTTTCGAATCGCGTAACATTTGCTTGCAACACTTTAGCTAACATCGTTCGCGAAATTATCAAAATGGTTTCATTCTACATATTATCAAAACAAATCTGCGAAAATATATACGTATACTCTGATTCATTCTTCGAATGCCCTTGGTCAAAATTAAACGCACAATGTTTTAGATTAGAAATGGATTAACGTTCGATGGAAACAAAAGATTAAACTAACGGAGAATAACAATTTCGTGACGATTATGTAAAAAACCGATCCCGTCGTTCTATCAGTTCGCAAATGTCATATTTATTCGCGATAAATGAGACCACTTTTGCCGACGATCTTCCGTCAACCTCGTTCTCAACATTAACAAACCGTACCGTTTTCTCTTTATTCGCCCTTCTCGAACTCTTACGTCTTTCACAGTGTATTCGTTTGCCGGCGAAGTAACTCGTTACTTCACTTTGTTCTTTGAATTGGATAGTTTTCCATTAGCAATCATAACAACGTCCTTTGGCCCATGCCTCGAAACTGATGGAGACGACGAAGAGGGTGCCAACCAAGCAGTTAGGGTGAGTTTGTTTATTCAAGCTTCCGCGTTACCCTCTTCACGCTACTGACGGAGGTTAGCCTTGTTTTCCACCCACGTAGTTCGTGTTAATTTCCATTTTTATTACAAAGTGAATTGCACCCCCTCTCTCTAGTTCTGCACTCGACCCTCTTGTCTTTACGTTCGCTATGACCTCTCATTACCGATGCAATCATAATAACTAATATGTATTTCGTATCACGTAACTTACGTACATCAATCGTGACTGGTTCCAAAATAGTTAACTTACCTGAAACAGAAAAAATACGACATCATTAGCTCGCTGTGGAAAAGTATGTGACAGTCGAACTAAGAATCGAGAGTAGAGATCATAACATCGCATCATCATTAACATCGCAAGAAGTAAAACTGTACTCCAAACTATTTTACGCATTAACTCTCATTACATAACACTAATGTTCAGTTGGAAGAGCTAACAATAGAATGGTACGTATTTTAGAACACCGAGATACACTCTACTAACCACAAGAATGGAAATATTTAAATAAAAGGAATTATTATCTAATTTATAAGGTCACGGTGAAGCATCGAATGTCTTTCTCGCGATTATCTTTAGCAAAATTTTAAAGCTGTATGGAAAGTTTTTACGTTAAAAGACGAGTTTACTTCGAGTTAATGACATTAAAATTTAAATCTCGAAATTTTAATAACCAGTGTTCTGATCAAACGAAAACCGTGACATAGCACTCAAGAATTTGAGACAAGCGATAATTGTTTGTTACACATTTCTTTCCCTACCGCTTGTACGAGCAAGCAGGTGTGGAGAAGATATGCCACGAACGTATCCCGATCGTTGAAACACTTATACGACTTGACGACCAATAAAATTTTCAAGATTTCCATCCCCTTCGGTCGACGAATGGAAGAAGGCAGGTCGTATAAAAAGGAACTAAGAAATATCAATAGGCACTATCGAGCTTCATACTACTCAGGAACTGCTGTGGCCATTCGGGACAATCGAGCATGAGGAACGATATTAGCAATAAAGGCGTAAATAAGTTCCAAGTACCTTCCCTTGTGACGTTTATGTTGGCTAGGGTATTGATTTAAATTCGCCTATAAAAAAATAGCCACGTAATCATATAATTCAGAAAGCTCTTTAATAATGAACATTGAATTTAAAGGTGGCAATAAATAATAAAATTCTAGACTGAAAGAGCAAGTTATCGACATCAAACTTTATACACGCGGAAGGAGAATGTTAACATATAGAATATACCTTATTTTATTTATTATAACTTATCAAATAAATTTTAATCTGTGAAAACTTTCTATGTATAAATCTAGTGAATGTTACTTTCAACGTATATTCAAACATTTTCTAAATAATATCAGTGTATAGAAGATAGAAAAGATTATGTGGGAATCATTAAAAATTGAGATGAAGCTCGCTTGATTTAGTTAGACGTACAAATGCGGTATTCGTATTGGACATATTGAGTAGCAACCAGTTTGAGTATCGAGACTTCCCTAGTACTCAACGGTTATAGAGGGAGAACCATAACGGAGTATAATTCAGTACGGTTCTGGTATGTATAGTGTCTACTCCATTCTCCGACAATGCAACGTACAAGCCCCCTGTATCCTACTGCAACGCCCTGCCGTAATGCATTATACCTGAGTAGGACAGCATTTATATACCCTACTATATGCGCGAAGGTACATAACGTACCTGACCTCGGTCTGTTCGTGTAGCTAAGTTGTATGCACGACAGGATCTCGAATCGTATTAAGGGACGCCATCACCGATGCTACATGCTTTAAAGAAAAAACAATTGCACGAATTTCAATCAATTTACGGGACGCAAGAAGTATATTAGTACGCTTATATATGCACAGTCGACTACATAACAGACAGACTTCGAAGTATCTTAAATCATGGTAAAAGATTTGGAAGTTCTACTCTACGATGGAACAAAAGTAATTTAGCTATACGAACAGGTCGATTTGATCCTAAACGAAATACAGTTTGCGTACCGCGCCATGATTTACAAGCGATTAACTAGCAAACAAAGTGTCACTATTCTGGATGTTCCTGGTGTAATTTGTGCAACGACATTGTCTGCCTAGATGATATCTCAGATTACGTCCAAGAGAAGGGAATAGGGATGGTGGGAGTTTCTGGTGGCAACCGCTCCTGCACGTTCCCGTATTCTACGTTCCGTTCTTCCGCCCCTAGGAAATAGGGGAGTGAGATTCATTTATCTTGCTAGGGATCGCGTTGCACCGCGACAAATGCAACATCACCGAGAGAACGCACCGCTGAATAAACTTTCGAAGGAATGCTGGTCTGCCAAATAAACGCCCGCGGCTTGTTCCGGTAAAAACATTTTTCTGCTATCGATGAAAACCCGTCGACGACAGTAAACCACAAAAATGAGAAAATCGGAAATGTCACGAGAGGGAAAAATGTAGAAACGTCAGTCACCGTATTTCAAAGAATAAATATAAATTGCGTTATTAACAAAACGAAAGGAACGAAAAGGGAGGACGAAAAGTCAAAAGTTCTTCTTACGTCGCCATTCCGAAATGACAGGCACCACGAAACAGAAGCTGTATCCGTGTATGCGCAAGGTTTTGCGAGAATTCTAAAGCAGCTTCGTACTGCGTGAAAGCTAACGAAAACCTTTCTGAACATGCTTACGATGCACCCCTACATACATAAATACATATTCATCGCGCTATTCTGTCCTTTTCGACGTAAATCTTTGCTTTCATCCGCGTCAATCGGGGCTACGAGATGGAAATTGCGAAACGCCGGTGCACGCGGTGTGCCAGTCGATAGGTATTTCCACATCGAGGAAAAATACGTTACAAATCCAACTTTAACCTCTTTGAGATTCCGGTCACGTAGCCTCGTCCAAAGATATATATCGTATATCGCCTGCCGCGTCGGTCCTTCTTCACATACCCCACTTTCGAACCTCATTCCAGCCACTTCAGCCCACCTTTCCAGCTAATGTCACACGCGTACTGAAAAGTTATACCCACGGCACAAGCACAGTCCGAATAGCTTTCGCAAATTCGTCGAGTTCGATATCATTCTAATGCATACACGTTTAAACGTGGTTCGACAAACAGTAGAGATATTTCGATATTTATCGAATGAAGAATTAGATGAAATTGACAGTTCTTGCGCTTTATAGTGCAGTGCATGTCTAGCCAGTGACGATCTATTCTACTTATCGTTGAAAGTAACATCCAAAGCAGAACGAATCAAATTTCGATTTACGAATTACTCCACGGTGATTATAAAGTAAATATGTATAACCATTTTTGTAATTCAATTTTCGTACAAATGATTTTAGTAAAATTGCCCATTGAATCCTTAGTGAATTACGAATACGAGTTGAATTTAATCGTTCTCTTGACAAAATTTACCAGTATTATATAACATTCCTCATATATTATACGTGGTAAAATGAATAATAATATTTACGTGAATAAAGAAGATGGTGAACGCATTTGAAAATGGAACAGGTGTGCACCGTTGTTTGAGAATAGTCCGGTCTCAAGGAGCAACAAATATCCTATGCACATATTTAGCGACTGTATATTATTTCAAAACAACGAGCTCTTGGGTCGTACAGCGGATTGTTGTTTCACTCGTACTTACAAATACCGCATCTACTAAATTCTGTTTTCACTGTATCAATTTTTAGCGCTTCGTGTACGTACGATGAAATTTTTCCTCGCGAAATTATCATATTTTGATGTTATGAATGCGCATAATCAGATTTAATTTAATCAGTTAGATAATCGATTAAAAAAGGTTGCTTTAATTTGCATCGAACCTTCTGTTTCCTTTTACGAGAATATGGAAATCTTAACGAATGCTGTACTGTAGTTATATCTCTATTTTATAATGGTTTAACACTTTCTGTTATTACCGAACTTCACTATATGCTATATGCGTAGTTACATTTACTCGTTATTATATATTCTTTTCAATGATCACTTCCCACTGACTTATCACTTCACTTTTGTATCGTAAAAAGAGGATAATTATGTAGATAAAAATTATTGCTAATTATAGCCGTATAGGCACGATTCCCAATGTTACATAAATTGAAACGTGTTTTACGATAAAATTAAACTACAGAATTAAGTTAGAAAAAATGCTTAGTATTTTAGCAGATTACGTAATGAAACAGAGACTAGCCGCGTTACCAGAAGCGAGCGATTCAAATTGACGACAATGGGATACAGAAACGAAAAATGCCACATATATTTTTTTCTTAATTAATTTTTAAATGCTCGACTCGATCCATCATTCGTATTACACGAGAAGGGCATTTAGATACTTGAAAGGAGCAACAGACGAATATCTCATAAAACCAATAGCCGTTCGAAGAAGCATAGCACTCTGAAATATTGGTCGTTCTAAGTAAATTCATAAAAACTCCGGCATGATAATTGGTTACATCCGAAACCCATTCCACACAATTGCACACCACATAGACAATTTCGCAGGAATATCAGAGTATCCTTAAGCTCCCGATTACCGGCTTTGGAGTTTTGTTCTCAGAGGAGGCAACAGGTTACCAGCACGCGCCGCTCGCCGACGACTCGTCGAGTCGACCACGGGGACGATCGCGTGTGCGTGTCTGCGCTCTCGTTTCTCTCGCGTGTTCCTCTCTCACTCATTCTCTCTCTCTCTCTCTCTCTCTTTCTCTCTCTCCACTCTCTCTCCCTTTTCCTCTCCCTCTTTCTCCTATTTTCGCTGCATTTCTCTCCCTCTCTTTCTCGCTTTCTCTCGTTCACCTATTCGCCTCGCTTTCCTTATTCGGCCCGCGAGTCTCTTTCCACCCTTCCTATTCTCCTAAATATATTCACGATCCAACGAAAATATATACGTGGGTATTAATGATAGATGTGTGTACAAATCTAACCTATGATCCATATGCGTGGCTGACCAACGAATGTCCTACGTCGCTGCACGGCACATGTGCCACAAGGACGTCGCAAGCAACCACGAGGACGATCACCGCACAAGTCTGACAACTTGCGTCCTCGCTCTCTCAATCTCTCTCTGCTGCGCGTCACTGGTGTGTGTGTCTGTGTGCCTGTGTCAAATGCGGTGCGTACACGCACGTGTCACCCTCTCTCCACGATCTCTCTGCTTCTACTTTCTTCTCCTCTTGAACAACATACGACTGAACATAGGTGACTCTTTTCTCACCCTCAATATTACTTTATTTCGTTCTGTTTCGTTTATGTTTCCGTTTCCTTTTGTTTTTTTTTTTTTTTTTGGTATCAACGTTTTCGCTCTTCGGGTCGTTTAATTAGTTTATTTTCACTCTCGTACGAGAGACACGGTCACAAGAAACAACAAGCGGAAACTCGTCGAATGCAAAAACCGTGCACGGAAACACGACAGATACGTACGAGAGATTCTGACTGTGAATGCGCAACACGGATAGGGGACGGCAGAGGGGCTCTATTTCACAGGCTTTTTAACACGGTTTCGAAAAGACACGCAGCGCGCGGCGTGGCGTGGCGTAGCGACGAGTCGGATGGCTGACTGGCGGAGAGCCGACGAC
>NT_176554.1:631148-675070 GCF_000188095.3 Bombus impatiens | reverse complement strand
CCCGCCGGAAGGCTAAAGGGGGCAAGGAGGTGGAAGCCGAGGGAGTTGGTCGTTCGAAATCGGTGGTAGGGTAGCGGCAACGGTGGTGGCGAACGTCGGTTCTGCACGACCATCGGAGGGAGAATGGTGAGAGCCAAAAGACCGAGCGAGAGGGAGGCTAAGAAAGAGACGACGACATTTCTGGAGGGAGAAGAAGACAGGCCGGTAAAAGTAGAAAGTTGAACCGAGACGCGTGGAACGAGAGGGAACAGGAAAGGGCAGGAAAGAAGAGGTGAGCAACGAGACCACGAAGAAAAGAGATGGGCGATCGTTGCGCGTGGTCGTAATAGAGGGCGCTCTCTTTCTGTTTTAACGCTCGTTGTTGGAAGCAAGGCGCACGAGAAGAGAGCGAGCGAGAGAGAGAGAGAGAGAGAGAGAGAGAGAGAAAGAGAGTGGGCGAGCGAGGGTGGAAGGACGGGAGGGAGAGCGAAAGAGAACGAGAAGGAGTTAAAACGATCGAGAGAAAGTGAGAAGGAGAGAAGTAACGGGGAATGAAAGAGGGGGAAGGCACACGGGGTTGCCTACCCTCCGTGTAGCGAAGTAGCAACAGGCGGCCGCGATTCTCTCTCTTCTAACGTAGGACCGATGAGCGTCGCGCGCCACGTTTCTCGTCGGTAGCAGCCGCCGTTGCCGTCGACGCTATGACGTCACGGCATCGTGACGTAGGCGTGGTCACGGATGCGCACTAACACCTCGCCTGTCACCGTTGTCATAGTGACTGCTTCGCCGATGCCCGCGTTTCGCCGCTGCTGCCGGTACCGTCCCCGGCACACCATCCCTCGCGACCTGCTGCGTCGCTGCGCACTCCTCTCTCAGACCATCCAGTCCCCTACACCGGTTCAACCCTCTCTACTAACACTCTCCTCTCCTCTCCTCATCTCTCCCTCCTCAGGCTCTCTCTCTCTCTCTCTTTCTCTCTCCCTTTCTCTCTCGTGCTCACCTCGATTCGTCCTGCTTTGCCACACACACTTTCTCTCTTTGTCTTCGTTGCTCGTCGAGCGGAATACGCCGCTACCTTTCGATGAACGTCGACGGTGCGACGCGCACAGCTTGAAATCCATGGTGGAAAGAAGAGAAAAAGCGTGGCCGGTGTAAGCGAAACGGAGAGGATCCGTTGTCTACAGGGAGAGAAGAACGCGCGCGTATACGTAGGTACATACGTGTATGTACTGGCATACGCGCGTTGTCACGGTAACCGTAGCTCAAAACAAGCCTGCGCATTTTTCAATTCGAATGCACTCGCTGGGAAGCAATGAGGTTATAATGAAGTCCCTGCATACCCGTCCGCTGCTATACCTCACGCGTGCATTGCCTTCGTGTTTCGTAACGCTGCCGCGCGTTGTCTATCAGTCCTATATCTACGAGTATGCCAATGTACGGGGAGGGATAGTATGCCGTACGAGGAAGCCACGCTTTTCCTTTGTCGATACTTTTCGGTCGACGTACAGAATTTCTATAAGTCGTCCAAGAATGCAACAAACGCGCGCCTCCTGCCTCGTATTAAATCGAGCGCATGCGGTCCCCTTTCGGCGATACGAAAGACTTTCGAGTCATGGAATTTCTGTTAATTTTCATCGCGTTTCTTCGTATTGTTCTAGATTATTAGTTGCAATCGTTAAAATATGTCGACAGAGTTCATACGGCGTACTATATTTCAATCTTTGATTAAGTGATTAATAGATTAAATATAACGTTGTTGCAAAAGTATAATCTACATGCGTAGATTAAACATAATTATATGATTTTTTTATCGAGATCTTGCGATGGATAAATTTTGTTTAAATTAATACGTCGTACATTTTTAGTTGGCTAGGCGTATAGCTGTGTTTTCGTTGCGAGAAGAATTCGTTAAAATACGAAAACGAGAAAGTTAATTGTAGTAGAAATAACCAGTCCCCGAAAGGTTTATACCTCGCGATTCCGAGTTCCATGGCAATACAACTAGTATTGCTGGCGATTATTATGCATTAGAAACGTACGTCATGGCTCACGCACCGTGAGCATCGACACGATCAAGTTCCGCCTAAAGCGTCTGTCCTGTGGCTCGATTCAAACTCAACCATTAGTCGCGAGGTAGCTGTTATATGTATCTGGGCCTAATGAGATTTCCATGTAGTGTGAATGAATTGCTCCGGATGCGTTCCTGCACAGATATCCCTATACATAAAGAGACGCGTATATGTATATACGGCATGATCGTTTCTGCATGCTTACCGCGATGCCTTTGTGCTTCATTAGCGTGATTACTTTTAAATTACCTACGAAGAGTTAATAACTGTACGGCTACTTGGGAAGTTACAGCAGGTACTTTAAAATTACAACCATGTCAGTTTACGAAGTTGATAAACTCGGAAGATGACAAGTTTTCGAAGCGACTAAAGGTTACGATTTTTAGTTGGATCATCGACGTTAAGGATTGGCAACATCGGGCGAAGTTAAACGTTACGTCGCGATGAAGTTTGCATTGTAACGAAAAAAATTAATTTTGTCAACGGCAAAATATGTCGTTAGAAGCGTCAACGTTGTGTATAACTTTATGACAAGCTTTTACTGCGAAAATTACGTCTAGAAAAGAAAAGGGAAAATATAAAAAGAAAAAATCTTGAAACAGAATTTCCAGAAGCGTTTATAGTTTTTAGTTTAAAACGATTCTCGCGATTTATTAAATGGAAGAGATCGAGGAAGGTTCGATTTGTAGTAGAAAGTAATTGTTGCAAGTTGGGTTTCTTCGCGAATTCGCTTGGTCGGAGTTTCCATTCGCTCGGATACAAATGGATTCTTAATTATCCTTAATTCGCACCAAATCGAGCCTGCAAGCGTGACGAGCAGCGCGACGCGGCCTGGTGTCATTAACGAAATAATGGGAATTAATTTTGATTAGTGCTTCGTTTCGGCAAATCAATCGCGCTCTCGGGAAAGCGATTCAATTCCGCTATTATGGATTTCGATGAACAGACTACGCGCATCCAATTATTTGATTCTGAAGTGTGACCTTTCTGACAATATTTGCACACGCGTATAAAATCATCGTTTCCATATACAAACCGACATTTGTGAAGATTTTTTACAACTTTGATTTTCTTTAAACGCGTTAAAAATCTATTCCATAGCTTCCAATAGTTTTTTAAACGATTCCTCAAATTTATGTATTTTCCGTTTCACATTTCTTTCTCTTTCTGTCCAGATTTCATTCCTTCTCTAGTCTTTGATACATGCTCGAGTTTATGGACTAATTATAATAATACAAGGTAGTAAATCACATTCTCGTACCCTGGCAAATGAAATTACAAGAGGCCAATAATCTGTTACATGATAATAGGATTAGCAAAACAGAACAAAGAAATTCATCGAAATAAAAGTTTAACAATGGCAAGGCTTCCAAGGAATCGTTCCCTCAGAGGCTACCTAATTAAATTTCGATTGTAAACCTTGTTAGAGCCGATTTACGAGCGTAGTTCCATGCAAGGACAAATAAAAGCGAGCAAGATCAAGAAAACGAGATGTTTGATCAATTTATATAAGGAAGAAAGCAAGAGGTACGTAACTCGAAGACGGATGTGAATTTGAAAACGTGCTTAAACGAAACGTTAAGTCGTTGTTTTTTCAACGTGCACTCCTCGGACGCTTCGGATGAGGTAATTATACAATAACGACGGTCGACGCAGTCGGTTCGTATATCCGTAATATAAGAGAGAAATAGGTTCGCCGTGTACGAGGGGGTTCGTGCTTCGCAAAGCGATTCTATAAAGCAGAAAAAGCGGGAAAATACACGATTCTACGTACATGAAATTGAGTTTAAAAATGTTTGATGTTGATTGTAGGTAATTCAATCAGAGCGTAGCGAGTAATGAGACGGAAGCGGGGCTAAAACCCAGCTCGCTCGGGCAAATGCTCGTCGACCACCCACCGTTACCCCTCGTCCCGACCTACCGTCGTTTCTTTCTCTCTCCTTCTGCCGCTCTGCCGATTCCCTCCGCTCGTTGCGTGTCTTCATCCCCCTCGATTCCCGACTTTCTGCTAGCAAATTCGCTCGTACCGTGAATATGAATTAAGTTGATACGATTTGGACAATCTAGTAGACGGGTGCAGGAGAAGGTAACCAAGAGCCATTATATCGAAGCAAATCGTCCGGTGGTGATTTTCCCTAAAGTGGATCAGTGTGCATCGCGTCGGAAAGAAACGGGTATACCGTGTATTCCGTTTGCCAGTGTACCTCGCGCGGTGATTTTAATAATGGTCGGAAAGCATGTTACCGAAATCATTTTTCCACTAAATAAATCCAGCCAGTCGCTCAAGGGTAGAACCTCGTAATTAAAATAAACGACGTGAAAGACTGCTAGGCGGAGTTTTACTGTCTCCTAATGAAAAGCCTCGTCAAGCATCCAATGTAGTTTTGCTACAAGTACGGAATAATTTTCAACCGTTTCCGTGGAATGGACGCGGGCCGGAAAAAATGTACCATGGAACGCTATTCACAGATTTCATCGCGCGACTAGCCATTGTTTTCTGCGGTCGAAACTCCAAAGCGCCGCGTCGGTAACGTTAGACCAATGGAATCGCAATCTCGACCACTATGCGCGATGGAGACAGAGGAAGAAGCTGGAAACACAGACGGAGACGGTATAGCTGAAACGCGTAGCCTGGTCGCTGGTCGCGTAACATTGTTTCGTATGAACATATTGTTTACGAGTTCATACATGCAAAACAATAAAGGGATTCCGATATGCTGGTACGTTCTCCTCTCTCGTTCGAAACGAACCTATTCACTGGAACTTCGCTGCTACACCGACCGTAAGTTTCTAAAGTTTGCGCCATGTAAACCGTCGGAATCGGATACGCTCGTCGAAAGGTGACCGGTAACTCGCCAAGATCGATTCGATATTCGTCACTTTGATTGCCATCCGTTGAATTTTACAGCCTCCAAGCCATCGCATTACGAGTATTTTACGCAGCCATATATTTTTATCAAGCGTAGTTTTCACGAAGAAATTCATGTACTTGAGAATAAGATACAACGGCGGTTGAAACAAAGATTTATGCACAATCTCGAATTTCGTGCCGCGTTACAAACTTCGGATCGTACGATTACAAATTTGAGCAACTTGGGATAATAAATATCATCTTGAGAGTAATATCACGTATACGGCATAACGGAAGTAGCGCGTTCAACACTGGCAGAGATACAGGGCCATCATCGAAAGTTAATGAACCTTTCGGTCCTGGAAGGACGTCGAATGGACGTTTCGAAAAATGGCGCGTTCCGTCCTTGGTGACTGACAGCCCTCCAATCACGGGGATGATAGTCGACTCACAGGACTCGTTTACTCGCTCCAATGGATATTCTCGCATTTTTACTTTCCAGGAATTTCAATTTTTCCCAATCGTATATATACGAGGCATTTTCTGAAATCGAATGGACGTCGAGTCTCATCCAGCTCGCGGCTCGACGAATACCGATATCGCCGAGATTTTTATCCTTCTATCTATAGCGATCTACGACATCGCTCTTTCACCAGCGTTTACGATCGGTTCAACCTGCTTTACGAGCGTTCGACTTCTTACCTCTTTCAGTCTCCTTAACGACTGTCCGTTCCATGTCGACCTATCTCTATTCCCCTCTTTGTCCTGTTTCAATTCTTCGCTCCTCCTACCTTCGTTTCGTTTTATTCCTTACTGAAAAAGACAACGCGATGAAGAGACGTATCGCTTTCTTTTATTGGTAATACGATTGACTCGAATTTCAATTCTTAAGTGAATACTACCGCAGTTAAATTTCGGACGAAGAATCACATAAACTGACATAATTATTTTATTCTGTATATCTATTTCTATCTCGCTTTACGTCCACGCGAATCCGTACCTTTTTAGTATTATCGGCTATGATTCTACTTTTATATTTCATATATTTTATTCTCTATAATATCAATCATTAAAATCGATCATGTCGACCGTTCATTTTTATATCACGAGTAACATGGCTATCTATAATATTTGTTGGCGAACGTTCTGTTCCGATGCCCGAAGATCTTCACGCAGATGCAAAGGTTGTAAAATATTATGGTTCGCCCATGGTCATAAATGTAATCGATCGTAGCCGGTCGTACAACCGCTATCGGATCGCAAATCAAAGAATTTCCATGAGCCTACAATCATAGCTGGTGCGAAAATATAACCTTTGCTTTCGTTGTAGCTACATATACCACTGCCTTATGATCGTTTTCTTTTTACGGCTGACCATATAATTACCATTTAGTGTCTACAAGAACAATATCGGCAACGATACGATGCAATTCTTGCGTTTTATCGTCGGTTGACGCGCGATTTAAAAAGTCACGTAGTCTGTGCAACGTTTGACCTAACTCGCAAAACCTGATTTCTTCGCAGCCCTTAGGGCCGCTCACGAGGACCGTTTCTTGGTAATCTTATACTACTTTTGGTAATAGATAGCAAAAGAAATAACGTCGGATCAAGGAAGACAAAAGTTTTTCTTTAGGCAATTACAGTTGCTCCGAATCATACTTCTCGTAAAATCCAAAGGACTCGAAACGAAAAGATACAAGGGGAAGAAAAAAAGCGGCTCGGTTGTTATTCCCGTACAACCGAACTTAATTCCGTAACTCGATCGGCCGCACCGGATAAAACGTATCCACTATTCTATCCGGTAAACCGCATTACCTTCGTGAACGACTGCGGTTCCTCGTCAAGGCTGAATTACCAGAGAGACGTAAGAGAAAGTGGTGGGTTGAGAGTGAAAGAAAAGATGGTGAAGGTAAAATAGGCGGAAGGACGAGAAAAGGCGAAAACGGGACAAAAGTCGAATGGAACGAAGACTAAATAGAACGAGCCGAGAAGGTACGGACATGGAAGAAATGCGAATACCATACGGAACGAAACGAAACGGGGAGAAAGAGGTTACCTTGAGACAGAGCTGGCGGGCAAAGAATGGTGGGCAGTACGGAAAATGAAATCCTTTTAAGCCAACCGGCAGCCCCTTTCCAACGTAAAGGAAGGTTCGTCTCATCTACGGTAGGTACGACATCGGCATCGGATTAGCGTAAAATCGAAGGGCGCTGACTTGGTCGCTCGTAAATTGGCTACAAAGTTTGGAGAGAAGGCAGAGACGGCAGTGCCGCCGTTCGCTGTACCAGTGGCGGCGAAGGTGGTGGTAGTAGTGGTGGAAGTGGCGGTGTTGGCGAAGCACAAAGGGAATCGATTCCCGGTGAATCGCGATCCACGTTTCGGCTAGCTCTCTTGCTCCTATACGCCATTTTGTCTTCCCGAATCTGTGACCATCAGCATGCAAAGTGGATAAAGTTTCTAGACTACACTTTCCGTCGCCCTTTCTTTACTCGCTTCTCGCTTCCGATTCCTATACCTGGCCGCGCGCCACCATCACACCGCCACCACTGCCGACTCCAGCAGCCGCTATCACCACTGGCGTCCTTATTCGTTCGTCTCGTTTCGGTTCGTTCCTATTCCAGATTGTTTCTCCGCACCTCGAATCTTCGTGCTCCTACTCGCTCCTACTCGCTCCTACTCGCTCCTACTCGCTCCTCCGATGGTTCTTTCGTTCCTGTCTTTTCACATTTTTCGTTCTATTCCGTCGCGCTTGGACGATCTCGTCTGCGCAACAGCTCACCGAGACTGACACCGGTTTTACAATACCGGTGTATCGATGCGCTACAACACCGATTTCAAACGTATACGAAAACCATTCGAATTCAAGCACGAAAGAGTAGCATACGAAATTCCTTACGCACCGAAATAAAGCCGCTGGAATACGAATATAATAAGCGCAGCGGATTCAATTCGAAGATATACTTTCGAAGCTTGCTCGACTCGCTTCGATTATATCCATATCGATCCACCACGTTGAACTTTAACAAAAGCGTATTTGCAACTGCAAGATTGATATCTTTTTTTTCTTTTGCTTTTATATTTGTTTTATTCGTTTTTCTTTTTCCCTTGTAATTACATTTCGCAACTTCGATCGAGATACTCTTATTCTAACCCAAACTAGAAGAATCACGGTATCCGTATGATAATTTGAATGGCTTTGTACATTCTATAAAATATAATGTAATTTTTAACATGAAATGTTTTTAATAAATTCCCTTAATATACCGATAGTTCCGCATTTAATGCATAAACTCGAATAAATTGCGAGATTGATTTAATTTTCGAAGTTTACTAAACGCAACTTTGTATTTGCTGATGTATCATTACCTTCAGGTTATCGTTACGATAAAGTATCGAATGCAGCTGTATATCATATAAATATAATACTATCGTTTGAATAATATTTCAAACGGTGTTCAGAATAACGTTTCATCGATTGTTCCGATTGCTTCGTTAATGTTCACGTATTATAAAATCCGTCGACCATAGCGATTTCAATGTGTCATTATCTCCACAAAGTATCGCATGTAATAACATATCTTATTGAGTGTAATTACTAGTTGAGCGAAGTCGATTATACGTAATAATTCTTTCCGCGTAAACAAACCTTTAGATTCATTTCCGCCTGATCACCTGTTGAAACGAATCTTTTATCACTGCTAATTATCACTTTATCGCCATATACGTGTATATGATTCTATCGTGTTGTATGCAATTTGATATCGGTTATCGTGACACTAATATATACGCCCAGATAGATGCGAGTTAAAGTTCAGATATACATATGTAGCGTTGCAGGAACGCAAGTGCATGCTCGTGCGAAGACAAACAGTTGTACGTGCCCTGTCATATTATCAGTTATATACGAACCACATGGAACGATCTGAACGTTATGCTTTAACAACGAATATATTAAGAGAAACGATTATAGCTGATAACTATTGCGTTACGACATAATTAACTGGACAACGAGAATTAATATTCGGAACAACACCCAAACGAGATACTTGACGATTTTGCACGTTTAATTATATTCAACTTAGCAAAGTTATCTTAAAGATGTTGTCGATACATCGAGTTATCCACGAAATCTCGATATCGTCGATATTATAGGGAACAACATCCCTAATGTGAATATACAAACGTTTAGATCAACGATAAATTAAACCGAATATTATCATAACGTATAGTTGGGTGTATAGTTATACTCGTCCAATTAAATTCCTACGATACAAAAATAAATACTTTCGTATCGATTGTTCGTCGTAATATTTAAAAAAAGGATGATTAAATTCGTGATGCGGAATGGAATACAAACAATGGGGCACGTCGTGCAAAATTGTACTTTTAATTAAAAACAGGCAGGGAATAGTTTTTCTCGTTATGAAAATTTCACAGCTTCCATCCATCCAGTCCTCTATCCCGTTCGAAATTCCTCACTTTGAGGAACAACGAATTAATTTATCACGCTGAAACTCCAACGTCAATTAATATTTCCGGAGTTTATTATAAATTTACAAGGCTCGCGCGGGCTCTTGTCATTCGTAGTCTCGGCGACGATCGTTTAAAACGCATCATAGATACGGTTACCGGGAAAAACAGCGTTCCTATTGGCGTTACATCTAGCGCGTATCTCCCTATCGGAAGTGACATACGCGTCGGGATTCGAATTCCACGATTTTGCAGAAGAGACGTGGCCCTTGCTGTTCGTGCTACGCGTCAAGTATTATCGTATCACCTGTCGGTACCTCGATGACGCACCGATGGCAATTCAGTTGGTACAGCCTGCGTATGCTTGTTAGGATGATGCAGACTTCGTAGAAGGGTCGTGCAACGTACAAATACAAGCGCAAACATGGACGTGCATTCGCACACACCGAGCCGGAGCATCGGTATTCGCGCGTAATAATACCATAATAGGGTCAATATATTAAGTCTGTTTCTCGACTGTTCGCAAGCAAACAAGCCACGCACAGCCTACGTACAAGCTTATAAGATGCAAAGACACGCCAATATTATTTACGTCGAGGGAACATAGCACAACACTACGGCATACACAATGTTGCCGCAATATCGATTCTATAGATATTACTCTTGCACGCATCGTATTTGTTTTTAATATCTACCTGATACAAATTACAAGAGGACTTCATTCGTACTGTTACGATTATGGTCGACTATTCAAGGATAGCATTTATCGCGAGAAGGAAAGAATATATTAGAAGCGAGAAAAAACATCTATAATGGTTGGTTATTTATAGGGAAGGAAAGCGTCGCCTTGACCTTTAATTCCCCTAGTGAACGGAATTTTGTTTGTCAATCAATAAGCTATATTTTAGTATCGGAATTATCTCGTTAGACGTAGTATCGCAGATTTTGAACGCGCTATAAAAAGGAAAGTGACTAAGAGGGAACGATTTAACCGTATTACAAAACAGCTTACTCCCATTCGTCGAGTAATCTTTCATCTTGTATCTAGCTAACGAGTGGCGGGAGAAAGTGAAGAAAGAAACAGTAAGAAGAGAAATTGAAGTCGGCGAGATGCAGGCACAAGCTCTGGCCCAGTATATTACGGTATCCGGAGCCCGATCGTGCCTCGAGACACGTTATTCAATTACGGACTAAGAGGTGCAGAGCGGATGGAGGGTAACTCGGAAGAGCCATTTTCTCTTCAGTGCCCACTGGAGCTCAAGCTGGCTTCTATCAGAACAGAATCATAGAAAGACAAAACCCTACCAGAATTTCACTCCGGTGCTCCTTCGGAAGAAGGAGCCGGTGTACCGATTTGAAGGACAGTCGAAACAGGCCAGGGAACCCGACCAGCTGGACAAGATTAGGCAATCGAGATGAGGGTTCGATATATTGAATTATGGAGTATGTGGCACTGATTGAGACCAGCTTCCAGACGTGGATTACAACCTGTCGTTAAGAAGATTCTCCTGCCTTGACTCTCAATGACAGTTATTTCTTTCCCCAAAGGTTACAAATCTTGAGCATCCTGTTAATTTCCTACAAAGGTTTCCAGATGCCTTCTACGTAGAATCCCTATATCTTGTTCAGATTTCGCGACATAGTACGTTCCCAGTTTAATCGTAGCGTAGACGTTAATTTACACTTTTGAGGATGATTCGTTAAAACAGCATAGGAGCACCGGTTGCGGAAATAAGGAGATTAGACGGTACTTCGGCAAGTTGTATAAATAGGCCTATACGACTGGTACGATTGATGTTAATAAATTTGAAGCGTAGAGGGGAAATTAAACAATCGGCGTATTTCGACACGTGCATACGTACGTGGTATTGGTATAAACCCCGTGTTTAAACAGAAGAGACTGGTTCGAATATGGCGCGATATTGTCTCGATTCCCCTAACGAAATAAACGTATGTATAATAATATACATATGTAAATGGAACAGAGATATTTCCGATGTGGCGTCGATTAAACGTAGTAATAGAGCGTGGCTTGCAATTTCCTTTTTTTAATTCCGATGCAAACCCATAGCCGCCAAAATTTTACCCGTACTCCACCATTCGTCCGTTAATTGCCTTACCGCGGTATGGTTCAAAGTGAATACTTCCAATAAAGTGCAGCCGATTTTAGCGTGCATCGTTTAAAAAAATGTATTCTCCGAAGTATCGATACGCGACGTAATTTAAAGCTACCCCTAGTTCCGACGTACGATTTTAAACCAGAAGTAAGATCGAAGGTACATCGGCTTACAGCGCTCATTAGCCATTTCGTTTGGAGAATTTTACCAATTAACGTAACGATATCTGTGTATTTTACGTGAAACGTTATGCTTCGCAGAGCCAAGTATTTACGAAAATATTACTCGACGGTTCCCTCGTTGAGTGACGTTGCAATTAAACGCGAGTGAATTGTTTTTTTCATGAAACAAAGGTAAATATTATTTATCGACGAACAGGTAATTAATCTGACAAAGGTTCGACAAATAACGTTAGCACACGAAAAACATTTGCACGTTCTAAAGCAAACAGTATGGTGAAACGTCGCAACTTCGACACGACCGAAATGGTTTTTGTGTCCTGACTAATAACACCAGACGTAATGTCATTATATTTTTCAACTCTGGTACATGCCACCGTACCGTTTAACAATTCATGTCACAAAAAATAAACGAGTTACATTCGTTTAATTATCCTCGTATCATATTACAATATTCACATACTTTTCACTATTATTTTTTCTTTTTTCTTTTTACAAACTTATCAATAATAACTCCTGTCACCAAAAACCTCCATGTTAATCGACAAAACGAAATTTTACAGCACGCATAAAAATATGCAGTCTCCTTTATATAATTTTAAGGCGGTCATCCTACGAAGACTAAAGCTGTGTAACTGGTTGAGGGAGACCTTTGTCTTCGTTGGCCAAATGTTTTCCGCAAGACATAACGAGGGAAGCGACTTCTTCGTAGTAGAAAGTGGCAAGTTTTAAAATCACCTTCCAATCGGATAAACGTAGAATTACTCTGATTTGCGCTGTGATTCCCCGCCGACACGGTCCTGCTCTTTCCCAACCCACAGGCCAAAGTCTGAGTAGCTAAGATGACAAAGTTTCCGCTACGGTAACGCTCCTGTCTAGAAACTGTTCCGTTATTTCTCTTTGCCAACTTATTTGCAATCGAGATATAATGTCCCATTAATTTTAGATACATTACCGTCTACATCCGTTTACGAATTCTCTCCGATCGAATATGCGTTTTTAAGCGATGTTAATTAAGAATAAGCAATGCATATCGAAAGATATTAACAACAGGGTATAACGCTTTTGCTACGTATAACTGAGTTTCAAGATAATCGAGTATATTTCTAACTTAATTCGTAGTTGTTTCCGTTACTTATACCAAACGGTTTTAAAATTGAAAATAAAAGCTAGATATGCATAAATAAATTGTAACCCTTGACTTCATGAGTGACTTGGATATTGCCAATTTCTCGTGAATTTAATAGCAATACGTTAAGTAGGTCGTGCGCGTGTTGCAGCTTGATATTGTTAGGTAAACGTTTTCAATTGTTACGCAAACTTGCATGGATAATCGCAAACTGCGTGAGCAGCGACGTATAACTTAAACAGTTTGGAGTACTGTGCCAAATACAACAGGAAACTAGAGATTTCATTGCAACCTTAGATCGCTTTGTAAATATCCTTACGCGCCCCTTCTCTCAAGTGATTTATAAGATGAAAATATTTTCTCGATGCAAAGAAAATTCGATTTCAAATTCATTCGAAGAGACTACTTACGTGCTCTCTTATAATTAAACGAATGAAATTCGGAATCAAAAGTAGCCGATATTAACATTAAATCATACACGGACATGAAAGGCCAGTGGAAGATATTTCTCGACATCGTATTTTTCGCTTTGTCCAAAAATCGAGAAAAGAGGAGGAAATCGAGCGTGATGTCGCATGGGCGTAGGCGCGAAATTATCCCGTCATTGCATAAATGCATAGGCTAGGTGAGGAAGAAGTGGGACGTGGGTCGAGCACTTTGTCGTGTCCCCTAAAATATGGAGGCTCCATCGCGTTATCCTGGTCCTTCATGGATAAGAAAAGGAAGACTTCTTACATATTGCGTCGGCACTGCATAAATGCATGTTATTCATGCAGCGCATTCGTAGAGCTTATTTTTCTTTCTTTTTATCTTCTGCGGTTTCCGTTCCCCCCTCCCTCCCTCCCTCTTCTTCCTCTCCTCCCTCTCGTTGACCCGTTTGTTTTCTTCTTATTATATCGCCGTTCTCGTTTTCCATTTTTAAATATACTTGTATATACGTGTTCGCGCAATTATCAGCATATAATTTGTTAATTCAAAAGCATCGTATTTGTTTGCAAACAGACACGAATACCATGTCCCTTCTCTTGAAATAGCGTGGACAAACCACGGTCTGCACTTAAGCGATTGCTCGCACCCATTGTGGCTTTTTCCAACGAAACGAAGATTCACCGCCCCGTGGCGTAGAGCGCGCCATGAGTACGGAGCGTGAATCCATTTTACTTCCGAGGCGGACTCCACATAATAGCCGTTAAGAAAAACATTACTGGTATATATCACAATTTGTTTCTGTCAGTTGCACGTGGAAAACTATGAATACGACGACCTTATTTATTGGCATTAAACTGTACGTCCGTTTGAGAAATGGGAGTTAATTAAAACTGAAATTCAAGTTTGCTCTCGGAGAAGTTATAGAACTCTTCTAGAAACGATGATATTAGATCAGTTAAAAGTTTTACCATTTAATTAGGTAGAATTTCATTTGCTCACAACAAATGAGAATTTCCGCAATCAATGCGAAAGTCCTTCGGGTATTCTCTCGTACACGTTGTTACGTAAAGTAATTGTATTTTCAAAATTCTCCAAGTATTCTGAAGTTTCTCACTATGTATTAAGTTCTCTGGAAAGTGCATATGGGAAACCCTAGGCGATGCAACGATTCCCTCGTTTAAAGAATAAATTATGTTATAAACCGCGCTGGCTGTGTTTAGCAAAATTCAGCGAAGAGTTTTAGACGCGCTAACACGTCGAAACACCTTGTTCAAGTAAAGTAAATTGAAATTATGTAAAATCAATGTACGCACGAAATAGTTCATTTTCCCTGGCTGATAACAAAATACGTTTGCAGATGGGCCAAACACAGTGGTGTACGTACACGCGTGGAAAGGGTGGGAGTACTTCCCAAACGGAGATCAAATTAGACATTGGTATAGGCGCGTTATTGCGGGCTCGAATTTGGCAAACGAGATATCGAGGATTGGTTGTTCGAAGGGGAAGAGTTAGGATAGTCCCGTGATCCTTAGAGCGAACACGAAGGGGTTGAATCCGATCGAGGGGAGGTCACACGCGACGAGATGGTGCTCTGCTCCGGAAAATGACCTGTCACTCGCGACACGTCCCTTCTTCACCCCCTTCATGTTCCGCTGTGGAACTCTCGGTTTTCTCCTTTACCTTCTATCGGGTCCTTTTCTTTTTTTTTCATTTTTCTACTCAGATCTCGTCCTCTCTATCTCTCGTCTTTTTATTCAAACCCTCGTGTCATCTAAGAATCAACCGACATTCATTCGTTGCATCGCAGTCAGAATTTAAGAATTAGACGACACCTAGAATTAGATTCCTCCCTTTCTTATACGAGCATCGGTAATTGTTCTTTTACATCGTTTTAGTTTAAAATTCTACAATAATCGTAATATTTGATGCGGATTTCTCTTTATTGGCGAGTTACTCTTCTTACGGTAATTTTGCGAGAAAAATGTACCTAGACATAGTTAATACATATTTCACATTACAGAACAGAGTTACAAACCCTCTGTTGTAATGTCAAATTTACACGGAATACAGAAACGATTGTACTATTTGCTCGACGGTATGGTTTCAACAAGCAACAGAATTTCGGTACAATTTTGTTTGATAGCGGTAAAAATTCCTCCGAAATGTAGGACATGAACTCGTCGCTTTATTCCAACATATCGATACGGTAACGTATTCAAACATTAAAAGCTGTTCAGGTTTAAAGTTGCTGGATTTAACAAAGCCGAATTTCCAGAATATATATTCCAATAATATTATACGCGCAAGTATATGTGCCATAAAATTGTCAGGAAATATGTTAGGAAATGATTTTCAGAGTATTGTTGCAAAACATTATAGAACGCAACGTGGAATTTCTAATACAGCCGCGACGGAGATGATCTTAAGTAAAAAAGTGAAGAATAGAAATAAGGTATATTTAATAATTATTCGCTAGATGGTTCGATATGGGAAAAGCAAATTTTAAGAATCGGTTAAAATCGCGTTTATTGGATCTGTATCATTTAAAGTCGGTGCACGTAAATTGAAAAGTTGGATACATTACAAAAGTAAGTTTAGAGAGGGATTATGAAAATCAGTTTAATTGCGGTAGAAAAGAGAACTGAAGATCAATTGTGCTCCATTAATATGCAGCAAAGACGAAAAGTAATAATAAATGGTCTTGTTGTTGATTGCCCTGAAGGTAAACGAAATGAAAGCTTATATTATTCTAATTAAGGTCCTTCGAGATAAGAAGCTGTCGTCAGTGAAATGGAAGGATAAAGAAAAAGTAGTAACCCTCGATGCAATTTACAATTAATTTCCAACCTTTCCTTCCATAATATTATCGGTGTCATTCGTCAAAGAATTTAACGAAATTTCAAAGGAGCGTTACATTACTAGTACGATTTTATCGCATTCTACACATAGAATAATAAGATAGTCATCGTCTCTCAAATTGCTCAGCTGTAGAATTTCGCGTATCTCGCTACATGTATGTTACCCATCGCGGAACGGTTCTCGGAGAATTGGATTGATAAAATTGGAAAGCTTTAATGTATTTTGCTTACATCGATTAATTTCAGATTACGTCAAAAAAAGGAATAACGATACGAAGGATACGCTTCACAGGGTCGATGATCCTCGACCCATCCAGAAATTGAAATATGCTGTAGCTGTCAACTTTCGTCCGAATAATAAACTTTTTTCGTCCGGGAGAAATTTAAATTGCTCGCTATCGAAGACGCTGTTCTTTATTCAACACCGTCGCCAATCGACGCCCTAACATCATGGAATAGGAGACAAATCGAAATGAACGAAGAAAAGAGCCGTCTTCGAAGCCCCATCGTGAATATCGGAGTAGACAGAGAGTGTTAAAGTACGGATATTTCTAAGAAATCCAACAGAATGCAGAAACTTATTAAACAAAGATATCTCTTTCATTTTCTACGAACTCGGAAAACTTGCGAATTATACAAAACATTTATCTTTATCGATCATACTTAAGTAAAATGCATTTTTATACGATCTTTTGGATTAGATTCCATGATCCTCGGTTTGCTTAAAATTATATATATATAGTTATATCTATTAATGGATTAATGGATTGACAAACGAATGCCCATACTAAATGGTTGTTGGCTAAATCTTTCTTTAATACATCGACGAACACACAAGAGAATATTTGCTTCGTTTCTACCTATAAACGTAGATGTCGCGAAGCGCTCTTCTTCTTGCCATTAGACTTCGCCAAAGTTCCGAGACAAACGTTCTATCCTTTGTTTAAAGTTTCATTTTCACCTGGCTTTTCGTCATCAAATTGCTGCTACCAACGTACACATATTTCACTACAAACAAAGCGAATTTTAACGCAATGCTTAGAAAATGTTTCTACTGTATTTCGCTCTGCATGCACAATATCTTAACCGATGATGTATATTATAACTTTTATCTCTCAGTTTGTTCCCCCTTCGCGACGAAATTAAGACGGATAGAACGTTAAAGCAAAACGAGTAATTTACCATAGAATATATTATACGTATGTCCAGTTGCCAGTTCAATTATGTTTTACAAAGTTCAATAATGAATATGTTGGTTACCGAGAATTTCTAAAACACAAACATTGTCGCAACCGTGTTTCGAACGAATCGAGGAGGGATCATTCGCGTAAGAAGGCTTCGACATACTTCGGAAGATGTAAAATGCCGACAGTGCCGTACTTACAGATCTCGTGCCCGAATGGTATGTCAGAGCAGATCAATACATTCTTGTACGCCTCACCGAATTCGCACGACAAGAGTTGCTGGCTGCTGGGTTCGTACTGTCTGTGACAGCTTCGAATATAGACGGAGACCCAATAAATCCTTAACGGTAATACGAGTAGTCTTGCGCTTCCAAATTCGATTACACGAACAGAACGATTTTACCTTTCATATGGTTTGCTCTAGATATGCACACCCTTTCACGATAATATATCTATCGGTCTCCTGACATTCGTTGTACAAATGTTCTCATCGATCGATATCTTAACGTTGTCGAGTTCAGACTGCGCCGTTAATTCCTTACTCTCGAATATCTAGTACTTAGACACTATCGGGTGACCGAAATAGTAGTCCAAATTAATCGTAAATATTTAAAGAGAATTTAGGCATCTTTGCGATAAAGCCGCGGAATACACGATCGTCTCTTCTCAACGTCGAATTCACTCATAATCGTAATCATAATTGCAACATTCAGACTATACACCGCAACTGTAGGTTGTTGTTTCCTAAAAATTGGCATGCGTCCGGTTCTAAAATTTCGCAGAAGCGAACAAAATCTGATACGATGTAAACAAACTGTCAGAGGCAGTTTCGCAGACAAAGAAACGTGAATTATAGGGTACGTGGTGGTGAATGCAAACACTAGACGGGAACAAAAAGAAAATCTGCAAACGACGTACTTGAAGGTTCTCTTCTACTTTGGTAGCCAGCAGGCATTATCGTGCAGCCGTAATTTATATTGGCATACTCACGCTCCCCAGTTCGAGGGGTAGTTGTAAGAACTTGGTATCTAATGTGTATCGCCGCTGGTGGTGCTTGCCGCAAGCTCCTATAACCCGAGTTTTCCCCCCTGTCCGCCCTCGTGGCCCATTCCAAAACTCTCCTTTACCCTTCTTCCTCGCTGCTTTATCGTTACATTCACCCAAAATCTATAGGTTGGTCTGGATACAACGCAACTAATCCTAATTGTTCAGAAACTTTTCAGATACCTCTCTACGTAAGTTCCGAAGTTAAGTACCGTGAGGGTTTCCCAACTGGGCCGAGTCATTCGAGCGTCGCCAATTGCATCCAGTACAGGCAGTCCATTATTAACCCTTTGCAAATAAACGCAGTCGAATAGGCGGCGTCTTACTTTGGCGATTCTACGTTCGATCAGAATTATTACCTTAAATCCGAATGTCTCGCCATCGTCCCATTGCCTTCTATACCTATCGTTCAATTTCGACGTATAATAAATGTCGAAAAAGATAACAGCGATGAAATTACGTTCTGCCGTTATAATGGCGTTTTCCGATGCTGTAAGCAAAAGCGAAACGCCACTTATTTAGCAGCATTTATCCACAAAATTAAAGCTGTTAACCTTTGACGGCGTGCGAGAAACCATTTTGCATTTTCCATTAGAGGCACTCAATTTGAGACACATAATAAATCTTGATGGTCAGTTTATCGAATTCGCGGCACCAAACAATACCGCTAACTTTGCTCTACGACAAATTTTTACATCGTTATTTCCTAACTAATGGCTAATTCGCTGGAAATATTACCCAAGACGTACGCGATTAGATAGCGTCAAGCACCAAGCGTCAAAAACGAGTTTGTTGATATCACAAGCTTTAGACGAATCGACGAAGAGAGATATTCGTCCAGATACATCTTTTCGATGTAATTGCGTTAATACGATCAGAAAATCGACAAATGGTCGACTGCTAAAGTAAAGAGCGCTATTTCCCACAAGGAAATCGAGAGAGAGAAAAAAAAAGGAAAAATGTCGAGGAATACGCGACGGGTGGAATAGAGAGAGGAGGAATGTCGGGGGAGGCTTAAGTCGAAATGGGAAGGACCGCAGCACAGATCGCAACGTGCAATAATGCCTTTACTCGGAATGCCGACGGCACGTGTAAGCCCGGCTGAACGATGTAATCCTGCCTGTAAACCTCGGGTGGACCGAAGCGAAAAAAGAGAAAAGGATGCGAGATTAAAAGCGACAGACCAGCGAAGACAGAGAGGAGGACACGGTCAGCCAACGACGAGAAAGAGTCGAAACGAGCGAATGACGGGGTCACGGGATGAACGGGGGAAAGAAATCGACGTAAGCGCAGTAAAATCTATCGAATCAGTTTAACGAGTGTACGAGGGCTATAAATCAGTTGGCGTCGTTGTTTTTTCGTGGATCCGATGGGCGAGGGCAAACCGTGGCGAAGGACAAGGGAAAGAGGAGGAAGCCGGACGGGTCGCGGAGGCAGAAGTGTCGCAACGCAACACAATAAAAGCCGTTGCCAATGGTAGACGGGAGGGCAGATGCATTTTACGAGGCACACTGCACCGATGTCCCGTCTCACCCTTCTCGCCTTTCTCTAACCCGCCTACGCTGTCCACCTATCTCACACTTTCCTTTACGCTCTCTCGCCACCATTTCTCCGTTTTCCTTCACCGTCTCGTGTTCGATATTTCGAGATGCAGTTGACCGCGCGCTCGCCACTGGACACGTCCGGTGAATTGATTTCGGTTATTTCCCGATCATGTAACTTGTCGAGGCCTTTACATGGACAATTGATTATTATTGCTATTCCGATAGCCGACGATCTGGATAACGGTCAGCTTCGATGAGCACTCCCTGCGGGGAAACCATCCGAACCTTTCTGCAGGAAAACCGACTTCCGCTTCGCCTATCTCCCTATGGGATTCCTAGTTCTGATCCGGACTCGACCGTGCGTAGGCGGACGTCATTATTGCCCTAAGCTTCGCGTAATCTTCCGCGGACAGCGGCTTCGAAAATACGTACCTCCAGTTGCCCGATATAACATCCTATTAGAATACTATTACACGTGTAAAGGTATTACCGAACAATCTCAGGACTCACGATGAAATCCTAAAAATGTGTAATAGATCGAAGTAACACAGCGCGCAGCAAGTACGGTACGACATCGAAAAGTTCGAAAGAAATATTTTATTCGTATACGTTGTTACTTTACCCTACGAGTAAAGTAAAACGCATGGAATAAATATCGAGTAACGAAATACGTACATCGCCTTCTTTACTGTTTGAATCGTTTTGCGTAATTTAGCACTGCAACGATCAAAGGCTGAAAATTTTCATGTCGAACGATCGTAGCCAGAATTGCAATATAGGTACACCGCGATCTTGTCCTTCGCGTGCATTTTTTCCGAATTTCGTCCGCGTTACGCATCAATGTGAAACCGTTCGAGACAGGGAATTCAATTAACAAAACAGCGATTGCGAGACAAGCTGCTTGCGGGACCGACATCGCGCTCGTATTTCACCGAAGCTCTGCTTTCCATTGGTGAAAAAAAAAAAAAAGAGAAGAACGGCTCGGGGACAGAGAGAGAATCAGAGGGGTGGCGCGAGAAAGAACAACGGAAAATGTTTCCGCCAAACAGCACGAATTTATGGATGAACAATTCTATCTCGTTTCAGTGGAGCCCTCGTGCTCTCGTTCCTTCAGTGCACACAACTCTGTGTATGCTGTGTACGCCCAGCCTCCTATATCCTTTCGCGCATCTGCGCCAACAAGACCGTGCAAAGGTCGCGTGACTCGTGTGTACACCAAACGGTAGACACTATGAATTATCGCTGCACCCTAAATATCGTACTGGCCGGCAGCGTCGACCGTTCTCCGCCTTTTTTTCACCCCATTTCTTCCTCGACCTACACCGCTTTTCGAATCCCCAACTGGAAAAACATTGGTCGACTTCGCGATTTCTGATAGCGGTTATATATCCGTCCGCTTTGAATCACCGATCCGTTGAACTACCGTGCATCTGACAGAAGGAATAAAAAAGGAATCCAACCGTCGAATTTGAATTTCGTCGTTCGTTCCTATAAGCTCTCCGTTATGGCGTTAAAAGATACGTTCACGTAGATTGCGTGAAACGCTATGAGATTTTTGGGCTTTAAGAACGATTTCTTTTAATTTTTTCAACGCGGTTAGCACGCCGTGTGCAACGCGCAATGACGGCTACATATGGAATGGGCGAGAAAGTCTGAATGAGCAAATTACGAAAACTATTTTCTGTATATTTTTCTTGCCGCGACACGGCGCAGCTTTCAAACTGCGATTTCACGGCTAAAACGTAGCTACAAATGATTGCGGTGTACCAACACAGAGAGGTTCTGACGTTTTCATTATTCGATTTACAACCCTTTCTGGAAATTCAGCGCGGGGCCATGACATAAAACTAACTTTGCCGAGAGGCGAGAGAACACGTGGAGCAACCGTAGCTGCCAGGAAAAATCAATTTCGAGAAAACTCGACGGTTCGTATAAAACCGGCTGACCATCGGGCGTCCCCGTTTCCCACTCCCGAGAATATTTCGTACAAAATTTTGTTTCGTTACTTACTAGCGCGTTCGTGACAACGAACAGGGCATGCAAATTCCTCGATGAGATTGATCGGACACGAAAATCGTTCGATGCGCATATCATTTGCAACATCGTTTCACGAGATTCGTCTCTTTCCGCGCGGTGTCGCCTGTTTACAAGGAAAGAAATCAGCGCGTTCCGTTCGAGACTGTGGTCTCCCATAAGCCGAAACTTGGACATTACGTCGAGTAAAAGCGAGCCTCGTAAGCCACACCTGCGTCTGGCACAAGGAGGTAACGCGTGTATAAAAGAAGGTAATACACATGTAAACGGTTGTGCCTGCTAGAGTTTGAAATTCAATGGCGTAAGTTGAAAACTAACGCAAATGACATGAATGTTTGCCGGTGCTCGAAGGCATTTTTAAATATAAATGGCAAATTACATCTTCAAGGCATTATTATTAAAAAAATAGATCTATGGGTACGTGAAATGCATTTCGCTTCAAAACTATATCGTACAAACATGTATATCGAGTAAATACTTTGAATTCTTTTAACAGTAAACGTTCAAACGCGCGGGGGACGTAAACATTTTTGTCGTAAAACATTTCTATATTAAAGCACTTTATTTACACTAGTTACCGGTCAACATTCAACAAGTGGAACTAATTGAAATTTCTCAATTGCTCTCATCACTGACATGCTAAGACGAAAGTTTTGTTTACTCGCTAGCAAATTTTCAACAGTTTGCCATCAATTCGGAAGCTTGTGGTAACGTAACAGTAGGCGAGACAGATCGTTACGCAGGCGCGCACAATTTCGGTAGAATTGCTACTGTTTGGGTGCCTTTGAACCCGTTAATTTCGAACGTTCGTGCGGCGAAATCGTGACGGATGTCAGACCGATCGGCTGCGGAGGGTCGTACCATGGGCGAAAGCACCGGGGCTCGGGTAAATGCACGATTTACGCATTCGACTGGACACGAGTTCCGTCATTGGCTTTATTGCTAGTAAAGTCTATATTGCCGAATGACTTTCGAGTAGAGGGCACCTGGGGCGCGTCTGGAAAAGCAGTTAAAACTCGCGTGGAGCACGTGAATGCGTTTCTGACTAAAAGGGAGCTTCCTTCAGCGAAGGAAAACAAGCGTTCAGCTACTTTAACGACGGTGAAATTACCTTACATCGATGCAATTTCTGCTTGTTTACAAAAACGCTTTTCCATCTGCAATCGCGTTAAATGAATTCAGTATGCGAATGTATCTAATTGAGAAAGGTAAATAACGAATGAAGCAATTTATACATAGCAGCTACGTTTAACCGGGAGATTTTTTTCATTAATTTCCTAAAGCTTTAAAAGTACGCGTAGCAATGCGTTGGAATGTATCCGAAGCTGCTTTAATGTCGGAAACATTTAGCGAATATGTGGTTATCGTAATTTTCTTCGTACATAGTACTTTCGAATAGACGGAACCAACTCTGCTGTAATAGAGTATAAGCGTCGAAACCCCTATTCCTTTTAGTCTGTACTCTGTACATACCGCGATATGTTACGCGCCACTCCTTAGCCATAAATTCAAACCCTCAAGACCTATAAACGGTTTATTTGTTCGTGGTCCCTTTAACCACTTTCAAAGGTTGTCTTACGTACGTGGCCCTGAACGTCATGGTTCAATATTTTCTCAACAGGGTTATAACATTCGCATTGTCGATCGTTACTAGGTGGCCGGTACCGTGCGCTATCGCGATTCTAAATGCAATATCGGAGTCCATAAAATTGGCGTAAAGCTGTTTGGCCGTCTGTTCGATCTGTCGTCGATCGGTGCTGCTAGTTTGCTTCTGTTTGAAGGGTGGAACGCGGGAGGGCCGAACCAGACTCAGATCGAATCAAGGGAAATGGGTGGGAGTGCACGAACAAGAGGGTTTTCAAACCGTCGACAGGGGGCGGATTGACCCAAACACCTCCACGGGCACGGCTTTATAGGTTGTAAAGTTGTAAACTACCGCCCAAGAGTGTTCTATGAGAATTTCTGGTTACCCTGATCATTAGAACGGAAACGGTCTAACGTCGTTAAAGCTCTAGAATCTCCGGTTGCATGATGACACGGTAATATCGTTGTCTTCTTTTAATAACCTTTCCTTTTTATTACCCTAGCAATCTACCGAACCACCTTCGGCATGGTTTAAAGGCGACAGAGTAATATAATGGTTACAATGCTGTAAGCACGGACATTTTCGCGTCGTCATACGAAATTTAAAGAGACGCGGAGATTTCAAGCGGAGTCTGAACATTAAAACGTCTTCATTTTCGTAGAAGACTAAATTACGACGAACAAACGCGCCATAGTAAAGTACTAGGAATCGAAATTGTCGATGATCATAATCGAAGGATGAAATGTTCATTTTATTATCGGCTCTATTGTCAGTCACTGCAATATGACGTGCTTAATCGAAGCGACCGTAACCTATAATATATCCGAAGAGGAGTGACGATATGATATCGAAAAAAAAAAAAAAAAATAAATGGCTGAAACTCGATTAGTTCGATTTCGCTAACAGGTACCATGTATTTGGAAATTCGTTGCCATGTCGTTGCACGGTTTCGGTGTATTTCATTTTAAGGAACTGTTTACCAACTAAACGTAACGGTAACGGTATTCCGAAACTGGACGAAACGTGGAGTCAGAAACAAAAAGGAAAAAACGAACAGAGAAAAACTAGCGAGAGGAATGAAATGGAGCGAGAGAAAGAGAGGAAAGGGAAGAAAGGAAGCGAGAAAGAAAGAAAGAAAGAAAGAAAGAAAGAAAGAAAGAAAGAAAGGTCTGAGAAGAGGCATCGATAAATCAATAGAATATGGTAATGCTGCAATTTCAATAATTTAAATATGTATGAAGGAAAATGGAACAATCTGGAAGGTAGGGATCTGGCGGAGTGTGGTACACTGAATCGCGCCTAATGAGACGCCTCGGGTCTCACGGGAGAGACTGTTCTTCTCTTTTTCGTTCGCGGTGGATCTCCTTTCCCTTTCTTTATTTCCAGCAACTACTGTACGCGTATCGGAAGAAGATGGCACGTCGCGGAGCCCACGGAGAGGCAACTGTGATAAATAAAATAAATTCCATACCGAATACACAGCTCGCGACGAAATGTCGTGGAAACCGCGCCGCGTAGCGCCTCGTTACATCGCGCTTCTGTCTGCGTAACCGACGACGACTTCGCATTTTGACGGGCTGCGTGGATACACGAGAAGACGTTGTCTCTCTGCGGGATGTCTGCCACGAATTGGTTTTCCCCGCACTGTGCTTGCAACGGAAAGAAGAAGAGGGGCGGAAGGTAAAAAGAATGGAGCAACGTGTATTCGATGTGGTACGATTATGGCCAAGAAAAGTAAGGGCGTAGTCGCTTGGTGAAACTTCAATTCGAATTCACAAAAACGTTTCGCGGCGGAACGAAACCTATGTTGAAACGAGACCTGTATCTCTTTTCTATTCCCTGCTCTTTCGTCTCCCACCCTCACTCTCTCTCTCCCTCTCTCTCTCTCTCTGTTTTTCTCACTCCTTGTTCTTCTCTTCTACCGAGCGACCGGAACGAAAATCTCCGTCCGAGAAGTCTTTTCAGGAAAACGATAACGCAATTGCGTCTAACGCACTTTAACCGAATAACGTGCCAAATCTTTAGCTTTCCTCGAGACACAAAAATACGTTTCGCTATGCGCGTCGTTTGAAGAACGAATATCCGAAATATTTTCATCTTCGTATATTTTATCAAACATTAAACTTCTTTCGCCTTTTTTCGTAAGACAAAATTTACCAAAGAGGAGATGCATTTCGATAGACGTGTATTCCGATCATATTTTCTCGTGCTCGTGGTAATTCTAGTTTCCATTGCTCTGATACGCTTGTATACGCGTTGCTTCTTTAAGTTAACATCTTTCACGCATACAGGCATTACTATGTTAATAAGCCGTTAAACCCATTTACACAACCTCGTTCTTGCGATCACGAACATCATAGACTTACAATGCGCATCAATCAATGACGTACAATTAATATTATCGATAGCTGGTGATCTCTCGAATTGTACAAATTATCGATCATTATCGATAAATTTAACATTAACAGCGTTCACACGTTATAATTGGCCGCCAGAAATGGTCGGTTTTGATTTCCGGGATTGTAGAGAATGGGTGTACAACCAGGCTGCGGTTCTCCATCCGCGCACTTCTTCCCCTTCTCCGCAGTTCAAGCCAGAAGCGAATACAGGCGCGCGTATCATACACGGTATTAACAGGAGTTGTGTTGGTAGAAAACACGAGAGTATTGAATTTTATGAAAATTAAAACCGTGTTCCACGGCACACTGCTGGAATGAGATTTCCCTTACCAAAGTATAACCAGATTTTGAGGGAGGACAGTTACAAATGCGATCGACGAAATGTAATTAAAAAATAATAGCAGTAAATCCGGCAGACCGAGGCGTTCCATTACAAAACATCGATTGCGCACGAATAAACGAGCGAACGAGCGTGTACGTCTGCGCTACTATCGCCCGTGGGACGAGCGTATACGTTCTTTGGCTTCTCCATTATCGATACGCTGGTAAATCGCCTGCTTGATAATATCTCGGTCGAATCAACGTTAAAGGGAAGAAAAGCTTTTTTGTTTGGCCTCGTCGAATAAAAGTGACCACTCCCATAAAGACTACATTCGGAAAATTGTTTACTCCGAACGTACAGTGATCGTCGCGTCGCGTTATCCTTCTCTTCCGCTTCGTCTCTTTCGTCTATACTCTATGTAATATCCCTTTTGCCGGTACAAAACATATACGAACAGTTACGTTTACGACACATAGACGCCTTCTTTCCAATCTACGGTTGTATCGAGTACGATCAAGAACTCTCGCGAATTGACATTTTCTCAGGGCTGAGTAGATCTAATCGTGCTAAGTAGAAAGTAAGGAGAATCAGTGTCATTGGTACAAGCATACGTGGCATAAGAGATAGAAAGAGAAATAGATAGATAGAAAGGAGAGGAAGGTAGAAAAGGGCAAAGAAAAACAGAGCATACGTATTTACATTGATGTGTGTGCGTGCATGATCAGCCAACATAGTATCACGGTACACTCTCGGTACACTCGAGGTCCAGTTGTGCACGTGCTTTGTCCCTTCATGCAATTATTTACAGGTCACGTATTTAAAAGGACGCCTAGAGAGTGTGTCGTTGTTGCGCCAAGGGGGAACATGTACGAGATACGTTTCCGTCCCTTCCTCCTGCGAGTTTCCCTCGCGGCTACAGCTTTGCCTTTAATTGCGAACGTGATTGGTCGCAGCCGTGCGTTTCATCCCTCTGCTCGGTTCTGCCCGAGATGAGGACGTCTCGAGACGCCTCCGGCTGATTTCACGTGAGATTGCTCGATATGCCTAACGTTAATTCGCAGTTCAATAATTGTTCCTTTGTCGCTTCTCCGTTTAGCGGATATAAAGTAAATCCCGATGAAAAGTTCCACAAATACCGCACCAATGGTAGCTCACGATCATTTTCAGGCAAGCTTATCCACCGTACAATCGTACAATCGCGTTTTATTAAAAATCGTAGGTAATAAATATATACGCTTACGTACCCATCGTTAGTTTAGATCTAGAACAGGATACGTTGGAAAAGCGTCGATGTTTCTACTACTACTGAAACATGTACAAATACGATTGACGGAACGAAATATCATTTTCTATTAGTAGATTAAAAAGCAATGAAAGAATCGACGGTACGAGGAATATTTCAAGTCTATCCGTAGAGACCAGACCGACAATCGTTACAAAAGGATACGATTCGCTGGTCGTAAAATGGGATCCGGCTTAAATTAGCATTCCCGGCGAGATTCTTCCGCGTTCTTCGAGCCCGCCGACGAACGCGTCATTCTTTTCGCCTATCTGAAACTAATTTGAGGAGGGGGGTTAAGTAATTTAAACGTAGCGTGGAGCAATTAGAAAGGCGCCTCGGTGTTCCGGAGTAGTCGGGGGTGATTTAGGGATACGATCTCGGGCGAAGAATAAGAGAGAGGGTTAACTATAGCGTGTATACGCGGATAAGACGAACAAGACTGGTACAAGGAAAGGAGGGAGAGGAGGATGCGCGATGGAAGCCTGCAGAAAGCAAAAGTGTAAGAGAGAAAGAGACAGAGACGGGGGTAGATGTTTGAAGGCGGGAAGGAGAGAAGTGAGATACCAGGCAGGTAACTTCTGGTAAGTTGGCCCACACCTACCAAGTAAAACGGAGGAACAGAGGGTGGAGGGTCTGAAATATACGCGCGAGGATGCGAAATTTATGTGTAGCCACACCTGGTTAGTGCTTACATGCGAAATAGTCTCATAAATTTCCATACGCGAACCGCCGGGGCTTAAATTCTACCGGTGCCGAAAGCCGGAATATTGGTTAACATTTCTGCGTTATATTCGGCTTTTGTGAGTGTTGCCCGGCCATCGTGGTCGATGACAGATGAAATGGTAAATGCCTACAAATTTTTCCATAAATCCGTAACCAAATACCACGTATCTATCTATACGCTTTTTCAGGATTAGAAATGATCTCGTGTTCGATACATGTACGTGCATGCTACATATGTATCTACATTATTTATAAAATATATGTATATCGATTGAAAATACGTGTCCGTTCGATCATCCAGGTATTTGTCGTTTAATCGTACAAATCAACGTAATTCCATCTATGTCGGACCGCATACGTATTTTGTCAGGGATTCGCACGGACTCAAGGAACTGAATGACATAGCTTTTCGTCTACCCCATTCGCTCCCCTCCCCTCGCTCTTTTACTTTAAACGTTTAGTAGCAGGTGCACTTAATTACGTAACATTCTGCATATTTAATTTTTTCTTCTATCTTTCGCATACGTGCATTCGCGTATCCGGTTAAACGTGATCTGACCTTACTCCAAATGAGTTTCGCGTGAGTTGTACAGATTGAAGATAGAATTTTCGCATGTACCGCACACCGATATAAATCAAAAAGTTTCACGTTTAATTTTAGACGGTGAAATGTAAAATACACGCGAGTGATTTTCGAAAATCGCGTCGTATCTCCGAATCGCGGAAGAGGATTTTAGAAATTTATTAAGAACGATTCTACGAGTTACGCCGAGTTATTTGAAAATTTTTATTTTCGAACCATTTGACGTTCTTATAATTCAGTGCGCGCAAATAGAGGTTCAAGAGTCGCACACTGTAACAGAAAAGGAAAGAAAGAAGGAAGGAAAAAACGATATTGACGGAAACAGACGGGAGCAACAAAACCTGCTGTGAGGTCTGGCTCCGACACGGGGATTTGTCGATCGCTGTCACGGCACGAGAACCATGGAACAGTACGGCGAAGAGAGGGTCGGAGAGGACGAAATGATTGTGCGGTCAGCACCAGCAATCAATGCCTCTGCGTACGGCACGCATGGAATTCGATAACACTGACCGTTTTCCACGGTCTCTTACGTACCAAGGTACCCTACTTTGAATCGTGCGTCGGAAAATTTACGTATAGTCGGTATGGATAAAATTGGAAACGAGTGTTTAAACGATTTACAGCAAAATCGTACGAGCAACTATTTTTCCTGCTATTACTTGTTTACTCTCACCCGTTGGCGTATAAGATTCGAATCCTACACGGCGATGACTGAAAATGCGAAAAATGAAAGAAAATGTCTTATCTCGTCTTTCAAACGAAGATAAACAAAACGGACGGCGAGGATATCGTTATACTAGGTATAGGATCGAATGTAGCTACTGCACGTGCAAACAGTATACGTTACAGTTGAACGAAATTTCGAGAGGAATATTTTCCTTTTTGTTCCCTTTTTTCCTCGTAATAAAATGTACATATGGTAGACGATAACACAATTTCATCAAATCGATTGGTATCGAACAAAATGAAAAGCATACGGAGAACAAATAACGGACGCTTCAGAAATCGAAATAAAACGGACAGCGAGGATATTTTTTGGTGGAAATCTTTATCGTTCGAATACTCGGACTCGGTGCAATGAAGATAACCGATAAACGGTACTTTATCTCAGCGATAAATCAAACCCCGGGACAAGGAACAAGTCGAATCAGTCCAGGCGAAACGATGAAAATGCACGAAGCGTCCGGTTGGGAAAATAAATCAGGCCGAAAATCTCGGAGACATCTGGAAAAACATCCGCGTATCATCGCTAATCGAATAGCACGCGGAAGATCGCACGATATCAAACAGATCCCCCTTTTATTTCCCCGTGGACAAAACGCCGACTTTCGAACTGGAATATCGTGGTAAAACTCTGTCTCTCATTCGTTGGTGGGACACGTCCATTCCTTGTCATCCGTTTCTACGGCGAGTAGCAAAATTGCGTTACTGTTGAGAGCAGCCACCACATCCTAACTATAGAGAGAAAGAGAGAGAGAGAGAAAGAGAGAGACAGAGAGAGAGAGAGAGAGACAGACAGAAAGAGAGACAGAGACAAACAGAGAGAGGAAGAGAGAGGGGGAGAGCGGGAGAGAGGTAGGTAGAGAGAGAGAGAGAGAGAGAGAGAGAAGTGTAGAACGAGCAGGAACGGCAGAGAGCGGTAAGGGACAGCCCCGAGCACGGTCGGCGTCCAGGGCGGAGGGATCCGCTTTATTGGAGAGTGTTGCTATCGACAGCCTCGCGCCGTTGGGTTGTTAGGGTAGGTAGGTAGGTATACTCTGCCGCGGTTCGCTGCATTTTCTCTGTTATCGTTGTAGGGGGTCTGAGCGAAGCCGCGCGGACAATGGCGGATCCCCGTGGCGGATGGCGAGAGAAAGTAAAAATTAACGAGAATTCAAGCTCGGCCGGAGCCATTGAAAAATTGCCCGGCATTCCCGGCCACCTATACGTATGCGGCTGTTTGGCAGTGCAAGTGTATGTGCCCGGGTTTGAGACTTGCCGGCAGCCGTATATTTTTTTTTTTTTCAACGGTTTCTGTACTTCCCTCCAGAATTCCTTCATCCACTGTTATCCACGGTTCGTTCCGTTTTCCAGTATTCTTCATGCTCGAGCCTTTCGTCCTACCCGCTTCTGTGAGAGCGACAGGTCGCACACCTCGCACACCGCACCTTGCTCGCCACCCCAGCCCTTTTCCTGCTTCCTCGATGACGTTGCTTCCAGTATGCCACCAGTGGACCCATTATATCCTCTGTCCCGCTCTTCCCATCTAGACGTTCCATTGTACTGTATGTTTGCTATTACTAAACACTGTGCCCAACTATTAATATTCCCGTATAATGCAAGATTAATATCGGCTTAAAAATATTTTATTAATGCGTGATTTTTTTATTACATTTCGTTCTGATATCGAGCATTAAAAGCATTACAAGAATCGAATTAATGGTTACTTTGAAATACGCGAGAAGAACATTTTTGTCACTACGAACATATTTCGAGTACGATACGCCAAATTGGTAAGAACGAAGGAAGAAAATGAGAAGGCACTTTGGTCATTCGCGTAACTTGATTAATGAACATTCAACTGGAAAGAGCAAGAATAAAAACAAGCGTGTATCATTCGTCATTGATGTAAACGGTGCACCGCGTAGCGTATTTTCCTCGGGAGGAATTCTGTCGAGTAAGATAATGGAATAGAACTGGAGCAGATTACGCGAGGAAAGAATTGCATTAGAATGATCGATGAACTTTGTTACTTCGAACTGAAACTAAACAGTGAAATACTGCTCCCCATTAATTACATTTAATGCGGTAAGGGAAAATATGTTGCGAAGTTTCCTTTAATCTTTTATGTGTTTATACGTAATTACAGCGACATAAAATTTTGTTGCCTATTTTTACAATCTTACGAACGCGTGAAAAACGTCTCGTAGCTGCTAAATAGTTGAAAAATGGAGACTCGAAGGACGTTCATGGAAAATTTAATCGATTCGCCGCACGGAAACGCGCACCCCAACGTAGGCTCCAAGTGGTTGGCCAAAATTAACGCAAACGTTGCCACGAATTGTAACGTCTAACGGAATCTCTCTTAACCCGCTTCCCCATTTAACCATTCCTCGTTGGCCGTAACGCGTATCCTTACAAGCGAGTAAACTTTCGACGATCGATCGAGCAACTGAAGGTTGACTGCAGAGGATGCGAAAGGGAAGAGAACTCCGTGGCGGATGTATTCGCGTGGCTACAGTATACTGGTTGATCTTGCATAGAATATCCTCTCTCGTTTACTCTTCTTATTATGGTGGTGGATCGATCGTGTCGGCACGAATATATTCAGGCCTGGTAAGATGGCTCGGGTACGAGGAAGGTGGGCCACGCAGCGAGAAGGGCAGGAGATGCCAAGCAATGGGGCAAAGACGGTGGAAGTGGGGGATGGGTATGGTTTGTAGCTGGAACGGTAAGCCTGTCCGTAGGACTAGCGGCACGTCCTCCCCAGGGAATCCGGCGTATCTGCTTCACGGCACGGGCAAACACGTCGGGATGAAGGAAGTCTGGCTTCCATTTCGCAAGACGCGCCACACCGAAGCGGAGTAAATATTGATACAGATCGAACATCTAATCGCTCTGGCCCGGCCGTTTACCGACATGCCGCTCACACATGGATCTTCCGTATACGTGTATAGTCGCGTGGTTGTGCTCCACTGCAACTCTGAATACTTTTATACATAGTTGAGAGGAGCCAAGATTGACGTAGCAGAAAACGGCAGGTACATAGCCTGGCGACGCAACAATTTGTTCGTCGTATATTGCCGTTTCGTTGATCTACCAAGATACGCAACTGCGACGGTATAATAGGTCCTTGAGGAGGAAGTATCATCAACGAGTGGAAACAACTGCGAGGAAATAGCTCTACTAATTGTCGAATTGTTTCCCCACACGTAAGGTGGAATGATCTCGAGAGCTTGGATTAAAGTATCGGTTTCTTCTCTTTCGTGTTCTTTCTATGGCTTTTTAATCACTATCGCGAACTAAAATCGTGTTCATTTTCCGTATCATCCTGTGCATCGGCGTTCCACAAAATTCTATCAGTGAAAAAAGGTACGATCGATTTAAAGTTGCCAGGCCCGTTACAACAAGTTCGCCGGTCGTAGGATATTCCTCCTTCAGCAGCTTCTGTCTCCCTTTTGTCTGTGAATCTCATAATGCACGCATGATTGGGCAACTTTGTCAGCGAGATACCATGCGGCAGGCCGGTGGCCGTGCGCTTCTATGAACGCGCATTGCCCGAAATGCTTCACTTCAGGGACTCGAGGGAAATCATGTATGAAGTTCCTCTGTTCCTACTCCCGTTCCGTCGATCCCTTTCCATCTGCATCCCTCTCCGCCTCTGTCGATTTCCTTACGGGAAATCCCGTTTTGCGATGTACAATTCGGCAGGCCGACGAAAAGGCAAAAAAGAAAGACGGAGAACGAGCCGGACTGACAAACAATCTAGTGAAAACGAACCGCGGAAGTCAGCCGCCACGGATTTCCTGCCCTATTTTTTTCTTTTTCGTCGTTACTTTTCCTTCTCTCACGTTTCTTCTGTTTTTTTCTCTTTTCGTTTTTTATCTTCCTTTTACAGACCATCGGATTAATTACCGTCAAAGTGTCGCTGTGATAACAAAGTTTCAAGAATAACTTCGTTTCTGTTAAATTTGCAACAATGCGGACGCGATAAAATTTCTAAACGAGAATTATTCTTGAAACCTTATTCTCACACGCCGTAGACGAGCCACAAAAGAAACATAAACCGAGAAATGCAGAAAAAGTATTCATTATCAGTGAAACTACAAGACGTACGTTTTGTTGTACATACTACACGTTACGTCCATTAGTAAAAACGTTAATGGATGTGCTCTTTGGCTGGAATCACCGTGACTAAGTCCATTTAATCCTTACTTTCTCTTTTCACTTTTGTAAACATAAAATGAACATGTTACAATACTTATAACCGAGTCTTCTATTTTTTGCCGGTTATCCATCAACGTAATGCAGAAAACAGAACGAGAAAACCTACGTTATTAAACCAAATAAAAGAAATATTAGCATATTAATGACACGATATTATACTGAAATATAATATTAGATCTCCGAGAGTAACGCAGCGTTGCAGTATCTTTAATTTAATAACATACGTTTCGCGTACTACTTTACTCTTTAAAAGGCAGCGCTTAAAATAACGTGTTTAGCGTTCGAACAATGCAAGAAATATTTCCAGTAGCGTATTATCTTTTGTGAAAAGGGAGCTTCAATTTCTAATTGTAAATGATCTAACTTGCACGGAAAGAAGCAAATGTCAAGCGAGGCTGAGAAAGCTGTATGTGTATTGTCGCGAAGGTATTTGTTGCTGGTCGACCGTAATTTTGGATTCCAACGACGCGAACGTGAGTATGTGTTTGTCAGGAATGATCGGGGTCAAATCCGGTGTCCATCTTTCATTGTTATCGCTAATGGAGGAACTTCTGCTGCCGCCGAACCACTCACTCTCGGCTCTGTCCTTACGTACGAAGGAAAGGAAGGCGAAAGAAAGCCCGAAAGGCGCGGCAGGGGGAGCAAAGGAGGCAGAAGAAAGGATCGATGCATCGACTGGATACGCGACTTTCCGGCGAGTTTGAATTGAAAAAGGACGCGGACCCTGGCGGCAACTCTTATCTGGCCCACATTTTAAAGCTTGAAACTTCCAGGAACCATCGTTTCGCCCGTGTGGGTAATGGTGGCGTGTGACGCGAATCTTCCGGCGGGTCTCTCCTTCTTCCCGTTCTATGCACGTTGTTTCTATCTCTTTCCTCGCGTGTAACACCGAAATTGTCTATCGTCCTGTAAACGTCTGCCCGTTCGAACTTTCCAATGGTTAATGGATCTTCTTCCGAAGCTTTAGCGCGACTGTTTTCCTTTCTTCTTTACCGAGTACGCAACATCGTCATTCAGTTTGCGAAGGACTCACGCAAATACCGTGTACTGCGTCAAGTACTAATTTGAAGCATTGCGTTTGCAACTTGTATCTGTCACACTTTTGTACGTACAAACGCATAAAAGGGTTTCTCTGGATTCTCTTCTACTTACCAAATGCACTAGCCAGCATCTGTACCAACCGACAGGCCCGTCGGTCCCCAACTTCCATTGTGTTCATACTGGTATCGGAAAGTCGACACTTTACTGACTGGAAACCCGTCAGGAGTATTATGCCAATTAGCGTAATTAGTCTGGTACTCGCATTTGATTTTAAGCCTCTCGACCCTTCGGGTACATATAATGGGCGTGAGTAGGAGGATCGCTTTTCGCGTCGACGATATTCATCGTCATCCACAATCGTTCTCAAGCAATTCATCCGTAGAAAGGATACAAGAGCCGCTTAAATCTGGTTTATCCGATAAATCTTGCAACGAGTTTCAGTCACGGGTTTCAACGTAGTTCACGGTTAAAGGCTCCATGATCCGCTTGTGTGCTTTCGAATTAGCCAAACGATCTGCCAAAGCATCAGTCGAAGCAGTTTAGATGGCTGTATAAACCGTGTTTGATACAAAGGTGAAAGATTCTCAGACCTTCGTGGGAATCACGATCAGAAATTAGAAACGACAATTCCTCGCCTCTCCTTCCGTCGAATTTGACTTTGGAGTTTAATTAAAAATGTTCGAGATGACAAACAAATATTTGAGTTACTAAGGAAGAAATATTAGAAATAAACGTTATGATAGAAATAGTGTGTCAAGTCCAAAAGAGACAACGCAATCAGTCTCGCTAAAATGAATAAAAGACAGTTTCAATAATATAGGACTGGTCGAAAATATCTTCAATATTAATATTATTCTTCGGTAAAGATATAAAATATATTATAGCCTGTAATAATAACGTAAAGTAATAATGCAAAAATAGGTTACTCTTCTTGAATGAGAACTATTCGTAGACTAGAACGATATATTAAAACAATGTGTGAACGAAAGAGACACGTAATTATACAAAAATATTTAATTACCTATAAGTAAAAGATATGCTTCGATTTCAAAACTATAAAAAGTTGGAACATTTTAACATATTCCTTTTGCGTCTTTTATACGTGTAAAATATGTCTGTCAAAGGATACTTTAATATTCGAAATGTCGAAACAATTATGAATTTTTGAATAAAATGATATATGGTACGATAGTATTTCAGTGCTGCTTTTTACAATTAATAAACTTTTCATAATATCCTGGTAATATTTTTATTAAAGATATATTACCTATTGTTATACCTAAATCTGTTAGAATTCTGACGATAATCGAAAAAATGTGAGTAACGTGTCGTAGGAGATTCGTATGGAAAAAAGAGATGCATTCACGTTGCGTATCAGGGTTAATGCACGAAACCAGAACTCTTAAGGATCGGAGGAAGAAGAAGGATATGGCAGCAGAAGAGGACGAATTCCAGCGGTTGAAGTAGCTGGGCAATATCGAGCGTCTTGAGATGAATCTTCGACGTCCCTCGAGAACGTCCATGCGGATTAACTATACTGTACTGTATAGCTCTCTGCACGTTTTCGAGGGTAGGGGGTGGCTGACTCGTGAACATAGATAGGGTACTCAAGATGCTGGGCCACGTCGAGCCTCTTCATATACCTTCCATAATCAACTGCATACCGCAGTGTTACCATCGTCAGTGGTGCCATGCTTGCCAATAGCATATGAATGCCGTCTATAAGATACCGCGTGCCTCCATTTTCCTCGGTAACGTATTTGTTCCACCAGTTCGACAATTAATCGCCGTTCCAACGCGCCCTTGAAAATCGAACAACGTAAAAAGCCTCTTCGCGAATTTCGTTAACCGATGTTTACTGATATCCGATTATTAGTCACTACGTCGACGAAGGTAAATAGCGAGGATTGGTATATTGATTAATTTGGGTTACATTCAACAAGTAGAAATTGATATTTGGAGAGAGCAAATAATTATGAAGATACATACATGATACGATATTTGCACTACGTTCTGAATTCGAAGCCTATAAATTCATTGCTTAAAGAGAAGTAGAACATCTATTTATATTCGTACGTATCCTGAATTTTAGGAATTCCAATAACAACTTATTTCTTGTAATTTAAAACTTGACGTTTGAAATTGTTTATCCGTTGGGAGATTCCTTACAAATTATTCCCCATTTTCAACGATTAATGATCAAATATGGCAATGAATTAATAGCTACGTTTAATAATGACATTATATTTTTATATTCATATAACAGAAGAAATAATTACTATAATATACCTGTAACAGCACATTCCTTAACGAATTTTGTACTTTTCAGAGTATCGTTAAACCGCTGGTTTTCGAAGGCGACGAAGAAGAGAAGAGAACGTCGAAGCAAGAGAAGGGAAAGCGAGCACGGTGCTGAAGCCTGAAAATCAATTACCAATCACGCCTTTGGGTAAAGCCCCAACGCCTCGTGCTCGTCCAACGGAATATAATGGGAGTTACGATGTCGTGCTCTGAGACGTAAGTGAGTACAGTTCGTCGTAATATCGATTTCGAAATTCCAAATGTTTTATTTCTTCGTAATTGGTAGCAGATATTTCTGATCGCCGCAATTCAAAATTAGTCAGTGTGAAACTGCTTTTTGTCTTACGAATAATAAAACGAAGAAAATATTTGCACAGTGTATATTTATGTGCATAATTGCAATTTTGGATTAATTACAGATATCGTTATCATCGATCACCTGTCGGCTATGCTTTCAATTACCCGAAAAGTCTGATAAAACAGGTGTGAAAAGAACATTTCGTCTGCTGTGTTCGTCGACTTTCAAATTCTTTCAAACTTCAGAAATGTTAAAGAATTTTCATATCGCTCGATTTCGGGAATTTATTCATGCGCGAAAGCGCGTTCGTATCTAAAAAATAATAGTTTAATAACGATTTTACGTCTCTGGATAACCTAAATTTACGAGTTGGCGCGTATCGCGTGGGAATGTCTCGTAGGAAGCATATTAGGTCCAGAATGTCTCATTTGGTTACGAGTATATTTTTTGTTAGCGTCATTCTTATAGCGGGCGAAGATTAACCAAGCGCAACGCGATCCGCAACAAAAACTCGACACCGGTTGGCCGTGAAATGAAAAGGAAACATTCTAAAGCTTTTTACAATTCAATGCGATCCAGAGAACAAGAGTAAGCGTTGAATGGGGTCGTTACGTCACGGAAGCACAATTTTAACTTTACCTACGAAGAAAAAGGGAGTGGCGCATTCCTCTTTTCTCTGCCATTTTCATCGAGATCTTCGTTACGCGATACAACAGTGCCAAGTGGAAAGGGTCAGAAAGGGAAACATCTCGACAAAATTTTCTCCACGTGAGCCGGCATTAATGCTCTACGCGCACCACGGTGACGGTTTCAAAGAGCAATCGTTATATTCTGTGTTCATAGAAAGGCTTGCAGCTTGCTAACCCCTCCTCGCGATGGGTGGTAAAGGTAGACAGAAAGGAAGGAAGAGTGAACCAGCCAGACTATGATAATAAAAACTGAGTGCGAGAAGAGTGGGAGAAAGTAAAAGACGAGTTAAGGAAAGACGAAGCGAGAAAGCATATGCCAGAAATGAAAAGAGAGCGGACTAGCCCATGATGATACGTTATATCGTATTTCATTTGCTAAAGTTGGATATTTTGTTCGTTTGAACGAGGATAGACATGTTGAAAATCCGAGGAGATAAGCACCTAGCTGTCTTTGGTGTACTATTCTATTTCCGACTCGTTGCTAATCGGGAAATACTTGTTGCATGAAAGAAAGCTCGATGGATAGTTACGGTACTGGAATTATAAAAAATATTAATTTGGTTTAGGGAAAAAATCTCAAACGATGATAGACTGGCAGTGAAAATGAACACGAGTGAAAATAAATATCCATTTTATACACTAACAAAATTAACGATGTCGCGTGTCAAACAAGATCGGATATATACGCGTTTGCGGCCGTATAATACACAATACACATTTGTATTTTTATGATACGATGCAAGCATCCTGATGAGGTATAACTTATCGTCGTGTATCTAACGTTGATTGTTTGGTGCCAGGTTTAGCGATAATACTGGTCGACCGAATGAACTTATTATACAAGCTGTCGTATACAGCTGTATATCTAGAAAATGGTTTAATTTCCATATTTGACTAAAAAAGTTTTACAACGGGATGTAAATTATTATTCAATTTAGAGACTTCAGTGGAGGTTCTAGCTGTAAATGTTACCATACAGCTTAGAAAACTTGTTATATTTCAATGGGCTACCATAAACACAATTAATTCTGTTGATTATCAAATTCTCATAGCAGAGGCGAGACTGGTAACTTGGTGGATAACAAAGTTGATGCAAATGTACGATTATGGCGATTAAAGGGTTAGCCCCGATGGGATAATCGTCAAGGAGAGAGGCCACGGGAGTCTAATGAGCTCGGACGGGGTGATCGTATAAGATCCTGATGGACGCTGAAGAAGCTCGGCCTCGAAGGAACCCCATAGCAGCCAGCGAGGATAGGACGGGGTAGATACAGGCCCGAGAAATGATTATAAATGAAGCCATCCTCGTAGCCGGGGCTGAGACCGCGGCAAAGCGGAAGGAGAGGCACTCGTCTGCCAGGACGACAAAGTAAGAAGAATTGAAGACGATGTCAAAAATAAGAGAAGCGTATTTACAACGGTGTGAAATTGGACTGCTAGCCTGTGAGAGAAATGAGGGTCTCCGACTGTGCCGAGAAAATGATATTGTATGTTACGGACTGTATCGCGAAGGCGACAGCGTTGCTGTAGCTCGAATTTTTACAGCCCGCAAGACACGCTACTGCCATTCGATATTTATAATCCGCTAGAACATTCTCCGTCTGCGGAATACAGGTGCAGCATGCTCGTAAAAAGACAGTTAAATAATAGAGAAGAAGAAACGAATTTTACGTTGGATTTACTTAGCGACGTTCCTCACAATGCGCGGCTTCCAAACGATACATCACGAGGGATTCGTAGACGGTCGATTCGTTCCCGGTAATGCTGGCAATTTGTTAAACAGTGCATTATTCAAAGTATTAAATACAGTATAGTTCTTGAGAAAATAATCTGACTTGTTATTCGAATTGAATGATTATCCAATCGATTGTAATATCGGATAATTTATCGAGTAATATCGTCTCTTACTTCAAAATGCTATACAGAGCAAGAAATTTAACGAAAATCTTTCATTTTTTATGGAATACATTGATATTTTCTATGAAAATATAGGTCACTCTGTATATCAAGAGTAGGCCATACGCGTGACTCGATTTACAGAACATAAACCTGGTCGCGTATTGCATCCATCATTCGCTTGTACATGGAAAGTGGAGTTGCGTTTGAAAGCGATTTGCTTCGCGATTATGAAACGACTCTGACCTGCCACTCGTTCGTGTACCAGCGTACGATTGTGAATATCTACGTGCACTGCGGCGTCAGCGGCAGCCACAACAACGCAAATGCAAATTTATTGTTATTCGATTACTGAATTCGGACCCGCGTACTCCGCACGGACGTTAATACTATTATAATGTCAACCGCTAGTTTCTGTGGGCGCGATATCGAGGGAATGGTTCAATTTCTGCGTAACCATGTCCTTAAGCTGCAGTCAAATTCAGGAGACAGCGATATATTTTGGAACAGTCGAATTTCTGCTTAAGACTGTTTCGTAGGCACGTAGGTTTAATCGTTATATGGTGTCAATTGAATTTTGCATTCTCGAAAAGTGATTTTAGGTCAGTATTTTGTATACGAACTCGAGAATCAATAAAAATAATTGCCTCATAACTGTAGGTGGAATGATCTATATACTGCTTAACTGATCTATAGAACTATTCTACTTTAATGTAGATCGCGTAACTAATTTTCCATATTATTAACAAGGAGTGTGACATAAATATAAACCGTGCCATAATACAAACGCAACGATCCATTTAAAATTACGAGGATAGCGGCTCTAATACCTTGGAAGAATAATAACACGGAGATGTTCGTGACGTAAGAAGAAATTGCTCGTCTAATCCCGTGATTTTACAGCAATATTCGAAAAAAAGTAGATGTATAGTAGAGCAGTGAGAAAAAAGCAGCGGTTGACATAGCCAGTAGTTTAGTTACATCCCTATCCGTGCTCCCAAACATTTCATCCTCCAGAGCTTTTACTCGTAAAGTACAGATTTGATAAGAAAAGCGGCTTATGGTACTTCTAATTTTCCCGCCGGCTCGGCAAATATTATGCATACACCGTAAATCTATGTCTCCGCGAGAGGATGATGTATCGTCGACCTCGACCTCTGCTGAAACTTATAGCCGATAGCAGCAAAACGTAACGCGCCTAGAGAAGAAGGAAGGAGAAACGAAGAGCAGGGTCGCGTCCTCTGAACGTTGTGCTTCCACGAGAAACATCGATGCAAGGGCAACGCTATCGCGCGTCGCCTATGTACATATGTAGTTAAATTTCTCCACTTGGATTTAACTCGCACGACGATACTACAACATCGAACTATCGAATCGATCCTGTACACTCGAGCTCTAGTTTTCGAACGTTTCACGACGATTCGAAGACTAAAACGACATTCATCCTTATCGATTACAAGAAAGAATCGTAAGTTGCCGCGTCTCGTACTATATACAAGATAGGAAATTCTAACGTCTTACATTTTTTAAATATTAAACTACCTTATATATAATAATTGAACAAGCAAGCTTGTCCCGTCTAAACGTCTATTAATAACGCGAATGCCGTTATAATAACGTATAATGTGCAACATTATGCGTGCCTTCAAACAAGGGGAACTCGAAGTTTCTCGTGTAACACGAAATATATACGTAGATTTACGTGAATAAATAAACTCTTTGACGTTTTACGGAGTAAAACAAAAATTAATTTTTTTGCAACTATGAACGCGCGTGAAAGATCTTTCGATTTTTAAATGCTTAACCGTCTGAGTTAAATATTACTTTATGTTAAAATTTTACGTTAAGACGAAACGTTCTTAGATAACTAATGAAATTTCTCAACGAATCGTGTTATAAAAATGGAAGATTCCCTAAATATCTGTCAGATATTACATTCGTATACGTATCCCTCACAATCAGACCGCGTCTTAGAGAAGTCTTCAGAAAGTTAGTTGCGGCGGCGCTGTGTTCAGCGTTGCTGGCGGATATGGGAAGGAAGTTATGAAGTGCGAGCATCCGTAGCGCGGCGTAGCACTGCTTTATAAACGACTTTTCGTGCGAAGTTTACCGGCATTCATCACCGACGACTCGACCTAACCCCCCGCATCCCTCCGCCCGTTTCCCGCTGCGCAACCCTTTATCCTTCCATGACACGAACTCGGCAAACGTAGGCCAAAATGCTCCAGGGATAAAAACATGGGACTAGAAACAATGAAAACTGACCTGGTGTGGCGTCACGGCGTCCCCTTGATCGATAAATAAAGTTTTCGCGGTAATGTTTTCTTAGAAATGAATTGTTTTCGATTCATAAACTGTGCAAAAATAAGAGACTTCCACGATAAGTTCCTTTCCGATTATTCCGGTCGGTTTTACGCGGTCGGTCTAATCGTGAAAATAATCGTGCCTGTCTGCAACTGATTTCAGGATATTTAGAGAAACGAACACGGAGAAATTCCTCTAGATCCTGATTTGAAAAAATATTTTTTGACGGATATTTTCAGGAAATGTGCAAAACTTTGAGTGCGTTTACAGTAAACGTCACAGCGAGTTAAAAGTTTGTTTTTATTTGTTCGCATATAGCGGGCCAGGAAGCGAAGTCACGATAATAAATGTTGTCACGGCTATCCGGAAAGCACTCACGCGGCCTGTCTTGCATTTAATGTGGTGCAAACGTAACATGGCTTTCACTCAGGCGGTTAACGAAATTTTTCGTTCTCATGTTCGTGAGGCAAAGTAGTGCATTTAGTTCACTGAAGAAAGGCTAAATATAACTTTTCGTCTTTAATTTTATAATTTAAAATATTGTATTTGAGAGATTAAAAAAAGAATTCCCTTTTTTTTTAACTATATTGAATTTTATAGCCTTCGGCATCGATCAATTGCTCTCACTTTTCTAAAAAATTTCCCAAACTGTCGTTCCATTTTTACGTCAAGGTTTATTTCTCTAAAAAGTAAAGAACTTTTTTTTAAAGAAACGAGAGTACGATTGAGTCGAGAAAACTTCAAAGAGCATAGTTAAATCATATTCTCAAACTTGTTGACTTTTGCATGTTCATCTAAATGAGTTTACTGAAAATAATTTAAATTAGTACTTTAATCAAACAAGATATGATATTACCAGCGTGAAATAGTTCATTTGTAAGAAGAATCGTGCAGCCGAAAGAAAGGCCATTTTCCCTATGAAAACAGAAACGTTATAAATATAAAATCAAATCTATTTCAGACAATTTTAATGTCTACTTATCGTTCTGTCTATTTGTCATTTCCCCATTTAAGTAAGTTGCCAGTTTTCCCTTGAAATAGAAAATCTCTATTTACCGAGGAGGGATCGATTTGCAAACCTCTGTCCATCAAATATTTTTTCTTCTATTTACTCTGCGTTACGAGTTTTGGTTTTCGAAATACTTTATAATCAAAAGTAAAGTTGGAGGAATCAGCGCACACACGTGCCGTTGATTCAATATTACAGCGGGCATTAGAGTCGTAGCCAAACAAAACCAAACCAAACCAGAGTTATTCGTTTACCAAGCGTGCCCTTATTAAATCCCACGTTGAAACTGCGTCGGTTACGTTGTTTAAACCGTCTCGTCAGTCGCATTCACGAAATTCAGAGGTGGAAGTATGGTACGATTGTAGAGTGCACGATGAAAATAATGCGACAGTAGTGGATTCAAAGGCTGCTTATAGAGGGGCGGTTCGGTTCGCGGTATATCGCGACGCGGCGTGTGTAGAAAGGGTGTAGAAGGGGTGGTGAGGGCAGAGGGAGAGAGAATCGCTAGTTGCAGAGAGCGGTTTGGAAGCACGTTCCAAATCTCGGCTAATTCGGTCTAATTTGTTCGCAGTTAGATTGGAGCGCCAAGAATTATTCAGGGGCTGAAATTGTTGGCGGTTAAGCGAGCCTCGCAAAATCGTCGGGCAACGGTGTAGGTAGAGAGCTGCTGCCGCTGC
>NT_176554.1:576805-630255 GCF_000188095.3 Bombus impatiens | reverse complement strand
GCTGCCGCTGCTGCTGCTGCTGCTGCTGCTACTAGTACAGCAGGAAGGTCGAGGGTGAAGCGATGAGTATTGGGAAGCGGGAAAGAGGAGGGAAAGGAGGCATCGTCCAACCAAACTCGATTCAAAATTGACCGTATTATTATATGTCCTGACCAGGCGCGGAGGGTTAGACCGCAACGCGTGCTACCTCTCGTTTTCCGCCGTGTTCCCTTCACCGCCTCCCCCACTTCTGTTACGAGCTGGAGATGGAGCAGGAGGAGAGGTTTCGGGAAACGCGGTCGGCCGACCTCCGCGGAAACTATGGCGAATTGTAGCAGAAAGCTGCCGCGTCGAATTATTTCCGACCGCAGGCCACGACCATTTATAATTTAATTACCATGGCAATTCCCGGAGCGACGTAGCTCTTCGGTATCTGTATACATACATACCAAGCAATCGTACATATTCCCGTGTAATGCTTCAGGTACATCATACGCGTAGTTTCAGATCCGTAGTTACCGATCGACAGAATTTCCAGGAATCCTTTGATCCTAGGCGCAACTCCGTTCCAATTAATTTACCATCGCAAAAGCTTTATTTTAGAGTTAATCAAACGGGGAAATAAATTTTATTTAATCCACCTGTTCAATACCATTTGCTTTCTTATTCGTCGAATAAGAGTCTTTTATATTCGTTCGTATTTTAGCGATACTTTATGAAATCTATCTCATAATATGTTCCCCGCGTTATTATGCAAAACAATTTTCTTCCGAAATTCCGCGAAGATAAAACACTAAGTAGATCACAGACAACCTAATAATTATAGACATGTAAACTTTGATCGTTGCGGAAACTTGCATTTCTCCAAGGATCTACAACCACGAAAGTATGTCTTACCAATAGAGATGGAAAATTGGATGTATATATGTGTTTCTATACATTTATATATATATAGAAACTTCTACATGCACGGGATGTACATGCACGGATAGATGCGAATGTGAATGGGTATCAGAAATAAAGAGGAAAAAATAAATGGGAGGAGAAGAAACGCAAACGACGATAGGTATCCTCCGCGGAACTTTGAATATAAACCTAGAATCAGGGGGCGTCTCGTGTCGATTTATTCACGTGTTTGTTCGCGGTGGGCAAAGTTTTGCGGTTTGTCAGCGCTTTTAGATTAAGGGTAAAGAAAGCGGCAAAGGGGCGAAGGAAATGTGGCAGAAGACGAAGGAGAGAGGGCATCGAAACCTCATAAAATCCTTAAAAATGTCTTTGTTTGATATGTTCGTGTTCCATCCTTCTGAAGCAGTAAAAGCTACTTTAGTCCGATAACGTTCGTCCAATTGAAAGACATAGCTGATCGTCTAGATCGATCGCATATAAAAATTCTACCCTCTAGTGTTTCTATTCTCGCTCCTATTTGATACGTCTATAGATCTAACGAAAAATATTGCGAATGAATTTCAACCAGAGGTATAGTACCGTGTATTCCGAGTATTATAATTTTTCACTTATCAATGTCATCTTAATATTGAATTCAATTTAATTACCTGGAATGTCTGAGAGATTACGCCATGGTCAGTTCAATAAAGGAAGTCGTCGATCTGTGTTTGGAATAAAGAACAACGTGGAATATACGAACTCGTGTTTTTTTGTTTTTTTTTTTTTTTCGAAAAAGATCAGTATTCTTGTCCGCTGTTGAGTAGCCGACTGTAGGAATAAGTTGAGAAACGAGCAAGAAAGCAAAAATTGGAAAATCTGCTAAGTTTTAAACTTCGCGATTCGGCTCGAGCCACCTGGCAATTACATTGCCAACGAAGATTGCTGGCTAGACCGTTCGATTCTTAGTTAACTGATGGGAAATTCGTATGCAACGTTGCATCGCTTGGAGAAGGAACTTGTTAAGTAACCACTATTATGTTTTTCTAGGGTTAGTGACTTCGCAACCTTTTCTCGACCTTGGCTCGCGTTCTCATCTGTTTATCGTCACGTTTCTAAATTTCGTTGCTGTTAGGACGTTTATTGGCATTCCTACCATCCATTTCTCTTTTACACCCATCATATAACTCTACGGCGTAAGCGATGAATTGTGAAGAACGGAATAACATGGAAGCACGTTTCAATTCGAATTCAGGATAGCCAACGACGTCGCAGTTTCACGGTGCAATATCGTGGAATTCTTGACAGTCGCCACTGAAACTGATGGTCGTAATCCGCGTAAATAACGCGGAACACGTGAAAACGAAAACAAGCTGTTTATCGTGAAATCTTCTTAATAAACCAGATGTTCTTAATACTTTTAAAATGATGTAATTTTACAATTTTAACGTCGATCGATTAACCGGTGCGTTGCGCGAACGTCTTTGTTCCGAAACCTCCTGTCTACTACATTTTCACAGTAGAAAATTTACGATGAGAGATGGTGGAAAAATATTTCATTAACCTCTTGATAACCTTCGAAGTAACCTTAATACTTCCTTCGGCGTAACTTCCTATGCCATAAACTCTATCCGCTTTGTACTTTAAATTGCGAGGTTCCTTTGAAACACTTTCATTCCTATTCTTTTTGCATTATAATTACGACAGAATTGTATAAAAAATTGTTAGAATTTCGCATTAAAGCAGCATTGAATTTTGCAAATGATGAACAATTAAGGATAATAATGGATAGTATGTCATAAAGGTATAATCTAAAATAATTAATGCAACGTTTTAATGAGAAGCACGGGTTTCTTTTGTGGAAGTATAATTACAAGCGGAGTCAGCGTAGATGGAGAAAAAATAGCATAAACAAATAGAATCTATATTTTGACGAAAGTTCTAAAGTTAAGAATACGCTCTACACAAGTTATTCCAGGTTTTCCCATTAAAGGATATTCTTTTAGTAAAAGTAAGGAGAAAATGTCACATAAGCAAAGACTCGTGTAAAAGCTTCGTTAGGAACTTCCAACAAAAGTATGAAATAATTAATCTCAACGATGAACAGATATACGATAGATAAAGTTAAATCGCAAGTGCATTTACATGCATTTGTACGATATAAAAGATGCTGGTTACGTAATGACGGATTTAAGAGAACCATATCCACTAACATCGAACAAAGTGGTGGGCAATCGAGTACGCCTGCCATACCAGCCTAACGTAACCGGAAAGCCAATGTTTTCGTTTGATGCCAGTGCAAGAAGTAAATTTCACGGAACTTTCCGGTTTCACAGTGGTGGAAGAATTTTACAGCCCTCTTACATTCTCCCTACCTTTACGTTTCTTTCTCCTCCATACTCCTTTTCCTTGTACACCATCTCTCTCTCTCGTTCTTCCTTTAGCTTTTAGAACAAATACTTAATCCGGATAGCAGGCATTTGCTTAAGTAAGTACCAGCCATTCAAAGCAGCCTCGTTTTACGTCCAACGCTGCACGCACTCTTTTCGATCTTCCAATTTCTTTCTCTACCATTTCCTTTTTTAACCTTCCAAATAACCTTTTTTCGCGCGATGCTCCATCCAAATTTTGTATAATACCCCACTACCATAAAAATTAAACCCTTGATTCGATAAGGATCGATTTTGCATGCAGATAAAAGATTATTCTGGACATTTATATCGCGTAGTATGGTTTGCGAAGGGAATGCACGAAAACACGAACGAAATCAATAGCTTGATATTAAAATTTCTATGAAACGAATCGACGTGTACACGTACAATATCATTTATTTTATTTTAACTTATACAAATGTAAAATTCGATAGGGTTTTCACATTTTGCAATATATGCGTATCATGAATACACAGGGCTCGTTCGAAGCACAGGTATGTATTTACGTTTCTTGGTCCGTTTAATAAAGATAAATATTCGAATTTACGTGCAAAGCTGAATTTCTCAAAATAATGTATGGTTAATGGCTTTTGCTCTGTATCGTCATTCATAGGAATACGTTCCGCGATATTTAAGATCTTTCACAAAGTTGAAGAGCGCACAAATGAATAACACGGGCCAATTGCCATAGCACGATAGGTTGGTACGATTTGAAAGCCGCTTATGTGCGCTCTTCAACATTAGCGTAGAATGCCGTGGATTGCCATTAAGTATAATCCTGCGTTTATTCGCGGTGGAAGCCCTGTGCAATATTTTGCTTCGAAACGAACAGGGTTGTGAAATGCTTCAGGTTCGAATATATATGTATATATACATAATCTCCCTTAAAATTCATTATAATTAATTCGTTAATAGCAAGAAACTGCTTAAATCGCCTACGTAAAATAAAAATTTTAATAGGAGCCCTTAGTAAAGTGTAAGTGCCCGTCGAAACGTAGACTGAGTCGTTCATTCACGATGTAATCTTCCGAGCACATTAAATTATTCGCTTTTAATATTTATCGATGTACAGTTAGTAATCGGGATGTTGAAGCTAACTAATCCGATGATTATTTAAATTAAACAATACCTAATCTTTTGCACATGTACAGTGAAACAAGCGCACACTTGTCAATTTATAATAATAATAATAATAATAATAATACCATATATGGAAAATTTGCATGCAATTGGCAGACGGACAGATTGCCACGATTCAGATATCGTAATACGTATTTCGAGATTTTAATTATTACGTCAAGACAAAACAAATGAAGATACGGTACAGAAATTAAGCATGCAGAATGCGAACAGAGGGGCAATTACCTGTTAGACGCGAAGTAATAGCAGAAACCAGTTGCCAGACAATTAACGAGGCGCGTTAGTTCCAAGTACTCCGTTTTACACCCTTAGAAATGAAAAATTGTGGCTCACGGGGTTTCGATTTTCGGAAGACTACAGAAGACCTGGAAATGGAGCATCTCATTTAGCAAGCTGTCCAAACTATCATTTCGTCGCTAAGCTCAGGCTTCAAGTGCGACCATTGTTTGGGAATGGCGCTCGGGAATGAGCGACGAAGTGAAGATAGACTCAGACACGGGAGCCGCGTCATTACTAAGGTTGTTGATGCCGGCAGTTCATTTCCACCTTCGAATCTCCAACGAACACTCTCTCCGCCCCTTTCCCTTCCTGTCTGTCCTCCTTCCTAGTTGCCGGCAAGGGCTTGAGAACGGAAGTTGGATCTGAGACTTGGAGACAAAGCGAGAAGCAAGCATCCGGGATAATCCTGCAGGAGAATGTGACGTAGGTTCCTTCCTGTCACCTCCTACTCATAAAAGTAATTGGGATTTTCAAAAGAACACAGTTGGCCAAGAAATAGAACAGCACGATGTGCCAAGCGGTTTAACACGTGCAATTTCCATCTCGAAAATATGTCTCGCGTCATTACAATTATGCATATCGTTTTGATACGTATTTTCTGTAAACAGAAATCGTAACAGTTTGTAAACATGGAATCAGTTTAAGAATCGTTGTTCTAATGGAAAAATTGATACAGATTATCTCGGAATTGGGCCGTACACTTTGAAATAATTGTCATATACGTATAAAATTTCCGACCAGGACACTTAACGTGCATTTAACGTTCAACTGGGTATGAAAAAGAAATATGTTCCGCCGAAAGACGGAAATTAAACTTGAAATATAACAGAATATACCCATAGCTGTACGAAATGAAATATCATATCCTGAATTCTAAAATCATACGTTGTAAAATGTATATCGAATAGAATGCAGGTATACATAGGTAGGGGCGAATACAGGTGTTCGCTACGTAGAAAATCCTCTTTACAGATGGTATGATGTCTGGAACCGACAAAGCGCGAATCGTCTTTGAGAGCTCAAAAACTTGAGTCAAACTTATAAATGTACTCTCTACTCCCTTCCATTCAAGAGGTATTGCATTATCCCGGGCACGTAAACATGGCATTGAAAACTTTTCTCTTATTCTTCGGCAGCAAATGCCGTAATTTGCGTCCGAACTCTTTCTAGCGATATAAAGTCTCAGAAACTGTCCAGCCCGGCAATAATTCATCCGTATCATTACAGGTATGCAGAAACTTGTAAAAAATTCTTGTTCGACAAAACGATTGCCAAAATGTCATAGTTTCGATAGCAATGCCGCAGACCTTAGGCAAAAATAATTGAAATACCTAGCGTTCAGAGGAATTTGGTTGTCGCGTAAAACGAGATAACGATTAATCGTATAGACTGGTTGATGTTCCGTGCGTGCAACAGCACATATATTCATTACATTTTACCGATATTATGCGTCATGCTATTGATCGATACACACACTGAATGCTATGCCCCTATCTCTTTACGGTGCTCCGCAAACTAGAGGGCAACACACAGAACCTATCAAGCGAGCTGTGGACGAGATCGAAATCGGTGTTCCCGCGCAACGCAAAAGCCCCGACTACAAATAGGAGATAGTCTTCGAACCGGTAGGTAGACCAAGCTCTCCCGAGGGCTTTTTGCTTTGTGTTTCAGTAGTAGGAAGGTCTCGTTTAACGACGCCCGCCGAACGGAGCCGGTCGAACGAAACCGTAATTAACCGCAGTGAATAAGCTTCCGAATTTAATTAAGGATATTGAATGGTAGCTGGGTAATAACAGGCAGCCCGACTATATTGGCTGCGGTGTCACAAAGCTAGGCAGGGTACGGTACGGCGTATCATGCTCAAAGCTCGTCCAACCGGCGCTTTGATGTGGTCGCGGCCAGTGCGAAAGCGCGAAGCACAAGCAGACACTGTACGAAAGGCGAGGGAGGAACCGATCTACTAGTAGGACCACGTAGGGCTTATTCGCGGACTTCCTATCCAACTTACCGAAGAAGTGCCAACTTTATGTTTCCTGTACACGGTTCGAGCTAACCCACACCCGGACGTTCGTCCACCAGCATACACCGTCTTCCTTCTTGTCATCCACCTCCCGAACCTCTCGGAAACTAACTCCAGCCATGGTGAACTCCACCGAAGGCTTTCAGTAACCTTCCACGGAGACGAAGAGCGTCGATGTTTCCTACCGTGTTTGTTATCATTGAATGTTCGCTACTCGAATAGCCAAGACGATTCGGCAATATTATAGAACACGATAGTCGATTACGAAACTGATACTTTCTTATCTTTATCCAATCACGTTTTTAACCTTTTCAGGAAATATTTCTTCGTTGGTTGTAACACCCGATATTAGTCGATCACAAAATGGCAAATTTGAGTTGGTACCACTGATCGATGATTTCATTTACGACCTCGCTATACCTTGACCCATAATACACCGTAAAAATAAGTCCTAACGCGACAATGTTACGTCGTCACGTTCCTTGCGCAATATCTCGCAAGCACGTTCATATTTCTCAGTGTTGTGAAATATCTGCGATGTCTCCGTAATACGATTTGCATAATATCATTGACCTCCACCTTACCCCACACGCTGACTCAACCCTATTCATTCGTTCTGGCGTAATGCCTCTTCACATGTTACGTATTATGTGTCCGCACGACGTCATTATAATACTTCAATGGTATAATCCTCTATTGTGAAAGTCTGCGCCCAAACTCGCTGCATTTCCACCAGCCGTACATATCCTATCTAACATTATTCACGTTTGATGCATTTGACCCGACAGTCGTCGCAGACAGCCGCTTCCGTAAACGAGAAAGGATTTGACGGCTTATCACGCAAATTGACTCGTTTCGAATCAAGTAAAAGGATAAACGAATATGTCGTAAATTACGATCGCTCGTAGACTCTCGTAGTTTCTGCAATAGTAAGTACAGCGATTTTATTAAATCGCATTTTATCAAAAATAAATAATACTAATAAAATAATGCCAGACCTAAAATTGAAGTGTCGCAGAGCTCTTACTGCTTTTCAAGTGCCTATCTCGATGTATAATGAATTTATCCTGATATAAGATCAAACGATTACGCTAATCGTCTAAGGCATGCTGCTATGTATAATCGACACGCAAGTATGCAATAAACTTGCACTTGTTACAGGCTGGAAAAAGTTTCTTTGTAAAAGCTTCTTTGATGATTTAAAGACCTTAAGGTCGACCTTATTTCTTTAAATAAATCCCACACCTTTTTATTTTTAATACATTATGCTTGTTCCAACGCCCTGAGAAAATTTTTATGAACGGTCACTCAATGTAATAAAAATTACTTAAATTTTTATATCATTGCAATTTTAAATATACCATTTTGTTATTTTGTTGCTTCTTAAACGACTTGCACAATATGTTTCTTTCAAAGAAAATAGAATTACTTTCTTACTAGTTTGCCTTCTTTGATAAAATTCGCCATTGAATATTGCCTCTTAGGGCAGCAACAAAATATCTTTTAACCTTTTGCTTTTTCTTCTTTTCTTGGGACACGGTCGAAATTTGTCGGAAATTTTAAATATAATTTGTTTGACTGGAAAAAAAATTCCCGTTCGCGATTCGTCAAAGCAGGTTTGCCTCCTGCTCGTGTAAGTTTCGAGGAGCAAGGAAAGCTTGCCTTCGAAGACGTATAAGAACAATATCCGAGAGAAGCGGATTCATCAATGCTAGAGATCTGGATTTAAGATTCCCCTTGCATCGCATATGAACGAACTAAGGCAAAAGTAAGTAAGGGAAAGGGCTGAAGCAAAGGATGGAACGAAGATCGAGGGATGCACTTCACAATCCCCACAGACTGACGCTGCCCGTAAAGGGTATAAATGGCACGTATAAGACGTCGTCTTCCTCTTCGGCGTCGAGGACGCCCGAAACGTGGGAGGTGGAAAGGTGGGCCGACGCGCAGCTGAAAATTAATTTATTGGAATCGTAATAGAAAATGCTGGCTTCGTGAGAAGACTAGCGAAAAATGGGTGGAACGAAGCGGAGGAAGCTGAAAGAACTCGTAATTACAGAAATGTGTTTTCTCCCTCAAAGCTTCCTCTTATTTACGGATTTGCATGTATCCACCCACGTTGACGAAAAAGAGTTCTACGTAAAAAATTGTTCATTCGTAAATGCTTTCCATATATCTTACACGTTAGCTAGTTTATGTTTTATATGTCTTATATATTCAGAATCGATATGAGATACAAAGTTTCTTGTCCTTCTAGGCTAGCAGCGAAAATATTATATATTCCTGATTACTTTCTTCCGATATATTTTAATACTTTTATAATATTTTTAATTTCTCTCTTACGATAGTAGTACTTCAAGTACATCAATGGCAGAGAGTAATCCTATGTCGGTAAATTAAGACGTTCCCATATGCGATAGAATGGATAGAACAAAAGGCTCGAACAGAGAGAACGCTAAGAAAGTGCTGGAACTGGCGCAATTCTGCTGCTTTGACATGAGATGTATTATAATGTGCAAGGATTTAGAGAAGAATACGATTCCAAAGATCTCTGTTTATTGTTTAGGAAACTACTTCTTCTGCTCGACGAGCTTTGGAACAACGAATTTCTATCAGATAGAATATATTTCCACGTATAAGTATATTTCAATATAATTCATCTTCCAATTTGTATCGGTTATAAAAAATCAAATTTTTCAAACGCCGATCAGGTAGGGTCTGGCAATTAATTTCTAGAGACGATAAATTCGGCGGAGAAAGGGTTAACATGACAGTGAAAAGATAGCACAACCCGGTCGCTAATTTGCGCTCTAACTCGTTCGTTCTCCACGAAGGGGAAAACAGCTAGAAATTTTCTGATTAAAACGTTATTTATTACGTCGAATTCTTAATTTCGCCGGGGGTGTAGCCGTAATTAAAGAGCAGCACGGTCTCGTCAACGAAAAGCGACGGATGATGGAAATAAGCGTTGGACTGAAATTAGTTTGAAAATGTAAAAGTCGCTTTTATACGGCGAGGACAGCATATGCAGTATAATTAAACGATCTTATACACCATACTAACTGTAGTAATATTTCCTTACACTCGTAGCGTACGCAAGCACGCCTAGATTCCTGCGTTTTAATATAGCAACAACATTTAACTGGCGCTTTACAGCGCTTCGAGGCAAGACTTTACCACCCCCTCCCCCCTCCGTGTACAGTGCGAGGCTAGCGACGAGGGGAAGTTCGCGTAAACAACTTCTTCGCAAACTTCTCTCCTTGCAGGCACCTTCGGCTAGAATTTCGAATTTCTAGCTCACCCCTCTGGGTCGAGCACCGACGTTAGCGTCAACTTCTTCCGTTGTGTCCATTTCTTCTTCTTCCGCGTACAATTACGGCTAGAACATGATCCTAAATAAGTTTTGATGTCTCGCCGGAGACGCGACATCGCCGCCTTATCGTGGAAAACTTTACTGTTGTGCGACCGATACGAAGACGTACGTGTATTTCAAGGTATTAGGTGACAGGCTGACCGTTTATCAAGAGATTGAAAATTATAAGGTTGGGAAAGCCGATATCGAACAATAGTTGAGGAAATAGGAAAACGGGCTAAAAAAAAAAGTTACGTGACTGTTCGGTATTCCCGTTAACGAGAGTAAAAAGTTATTTCGAATTTGAAACCAAACCTGTTACGTCCGAGGCTTCGTATAGCTATACGAAAAATGTTTTAATAAATTTGTTTCGAAGGTACGAGTGATACTTTTTTTGTTTCTACTTTTTTCATTTTTTTTTTTTTTTTTTTTTTTTTTTAGTGGATGGACGAAAAGGAACAAAAATTTGCACGTTATTTGGAACTTGTTAAACTGTAAATGTTTCTTCCCGTTTAATTAAAACCACTGGCAACGTTATCTGTTATTCCATTCAACCGGTTCAATTTTTCGCTGAATAAATATTAAATATTGGAAAATGTCATGTAACTGGGAATACAATGGGGAAAGGGCGAACAGAAATCGAATTCCTCTAGATACAGGCAAGTGGGACGAAATAATTCACGGAGGAATTTTTTTTTTTTTTTTTTTTTTTTTTTTTTTGTTGAAATGTAACGATACTATTTCCAGTAATAGTACTCTGAATAATATGAAAGTTATTATTTTACAAAGAGGTATTTCGTATTTCCGATGTTTTTGTAGGCAAACACTCGAAACCTCTTCACTTTCGACACGTATCTGTATCTCGTATTACGGCACTCGCGATTTCGAGCACGCCGATAGAGGGTCGAACGATGTACAGGTATTTTATGTGTTTGTTGATTTAATTGCAATTAACCGGCTCTTTATCATTCGGCAATATCGGAAACGGGAGATGTATCGGTTGGGGTGTAAAACGCGAAAAAGGGAGAGAGTATCAGAAGCGAATGAACCAGAGTAGAGAGTGTTATTTGTTTGCACGGATCTGTCTACCAGTGTTAATTAAATAGGATTTATATTCCTACGTATCGTTCGCTATATCGAAACACACGGCTGCCCGTTAAATTAAAAATCGACGGTATAATGGTGTTACGTGTGAGCGTGCTCGAGCGGAAGGCGGCGATTTTCAGATCATGCAACACATCTACCAAAATATACAATTTATTTTTTATTTTCTCTGTCTATCGGTGGATCCAGCGATGAATCCGATCTATCCGGTTAAAAATTTGACGATTAATGCATCATTTAAAAAGTATTCGGATTTTTGAAATATTCAAAATGTACATATACTCCGCTAGAGTTCTCGCGGTACTTTATATAATCGCACTCTAGCTGACGTCTAATGAGAAAGAGAAAGAAAAAGCAAAAATAGGTCCGTTCGATACACAGTGATGGGATACTTCTCGCTTGGTTCAAAATAAATTCGAACTACTGCAAACAAAATATATCGCGCGGTCAGTCACGGATTACTTCGACGTGCGAATATTATTTAAATATTCCTCGATTTTATACCTCTCTTTGTTCTAAACGCGCAAAACGCATTCGGTAACACGTCAGCTCACGATCATTCGGTACAATTGCTCGTTGATGGCGGAAAAGCGTAGAAAATAATGTTTTTTCGACGACGGAAACTTTTAATAAAATAATGCGCTAATGGAAAAATACCAAATAAAAATTAATGTCAGGTCGTGCCGTTCCAATTTATTTGAACGAATCCATTCGGCACAAAAGTACTTATCAGTACTCGCGGACAACCAATTAAATTTGTTCGACGAAGCGGACGCGAAAAATGGAAATGATGGCGTTCCGTCGAACACGAAGAAACGAATTGCCGATAAACGCCGATTGTCGTCGCTCGTACAAAGCCTCCTTCCTTCCTCTTTTTTCTCTCGATCCTCGTCGAACGAGTCACTTGTGCACGCGCTTCGGCTCAAAGGCGCGAATAATTTACACACCCCTTCGTGTCGTGGCAACGCTCCCAAGACGTTTCAACCCCCTTCGCCTCTTCCTCCTCCCGCGTCAATCACACGCGTCGTAATCGCGAATCGCGAACAAACGGAAGCCAATTTTCCGTGCAACACAACAATACGGTTTGTTAAAGATAATTTCACGGTATATCAGAGATTAACCTTGTTACCTGTCAGAAAAAAAAGTCGCAGATCGATCGAACGAGGAAATAAAGATTTAAACCGAAAGGGGATTGACAGAGCATTCCGTGATCTTTATTGGTCGCGGATATAGGAAGCTTTTATCAATTAAGAGATGGCGAGTATTCCGCGGTTCCGCGTGCGTGGAATGAAAAAAAATGTGAAAGAAGAACGAATATGAGATGGTACGGGTCATATCGGCGAATCGCGTGGACGAAAATGATCGCGTACCAGCGACTCCATTTAGTCGAATGGTTTTGTGGTTGGGCATTGGTCGTTTTTCGAGAGAAACGAAAGTACTCGAATCGCGCGCGCGTGCGAGTACGCGGTCGTTGACGCAAATACGTACAGACGTCCACGCGTCGTGCAACCTCGCTTTGATATTCCGTGTTTGTGCAATTACGCGCGACCCGTTTCCAAGCGAACGTTGATCGAATTAAGGTGCATTATGATAATCTGATTCGATACTGCGATGCCCCCTTCCCCATGAACGCATTTCGCATTAATCATAGCTACCGTTTTACGTCGCCATTTCAGCAACTGGTTTACGATGACGGACTTATTTTTCCTTTTTTTTAATTCGTTCGATTACTCGAACTTTTCTCACCCATTGCACATATTCTATTTACGCGCAAACATAAACTTGTTGCAGCGTCGTTAAAACACGGTTACGATTGTTGAAATACTTTTGTTTCCTGTGCAAAGCAGAAAGGGAGGTCGAGCAACCGCTTATCTCGGTGTTTCAATTTCGCGTAGAATCATAGCGCGGAGACGATGGGAAACTCAGTCGGCGTTCTAAAAGAAACCACGAACAACACGCGTCGGTGCATTCCTATCGAAACACTTTTCGCTGCAAAATGGACAAATTTCCATTCACGACAGTGTGGCACGAAGCATCTACATAATATTATGCGTACGGTGAGACAAAGTAGTACGCAAAAGTAGTTTCTTCTGCGCTAGAGCTTCGAGGGAGCGAGGGAAGAGTGGACGAGACGCGGTGAAAGTTCGGCCGGATATCGTTGTAGTCGGTTCTTATACGCTCCAGGCTTGCTAATCTAAATTAAATGAGGGGATGCTAATGATCCGTTACCCCAGAAGGATACGCCGCTTCGGTACCACCCTTTAATCGATTCAGTGCGACGAGAGCGACGTAGAGAAAAAAGTCACCGCCTCTGCTTACGAATCGCTGGTGGCTCTATGTAATCGTGTAGAACATTTCGCCTCGACTTCTTCTTTCTCTTCTCTTTTTCTTTCCTTATTTCTTTATGCTCTTCTCTACTCGAATATCGGAATCGAGGGCATGGATAACGGCTTTTCAATAATTCGCTCTGTCGAGATGGCTGAAGAACTGTAGCCCGTGCAATAAGCTATAGGCCACGGCGGTTTGTCCGTATCATTTGTGTTTATCGCAGTATTGATTCGTTGATTTCTCACGTGGAGAAGTGCCAGTCGTAAATCCGAGAGAAAGCTTCGAATAAATAAATATGCGAGTCTTGTCCGAAGGAAAATAAGCGAGAAATACTCGCGAGCCATAATCGTTGTTATTTTCATTATACGGTAAACTCTCGCTTATCCTGTTACTCTCTCTTTAAGCTGTACACATTTCAGTAAGGCATACCGAAAAAAATATTCATCTGCTGTTAATATTACTTATAATTCGCAAGTTGCAAGAAGTACTGTCGTTTTGCATCCAAATATTCTTTCACGCGTCCATAAACAGTAGGAATTCTACATCGCATACTTGGATGTCTCAGAAAGGAATGTATTTCTATTCGAATATAGCGAATTGCTATTTCTTTATCGTATGTATTGTACAACTTACTCTCAAGGCATACCGATGAACTCGGAATTTTATACGAAATCAAATCGCATCAGTTTCCTTTTTGGAGTGTCGTCTTGAAGAGAGTCGGCGCCAGGGGATGTATGCATATCGTTGCACAGTCTACCGATACTGGTCACTGCATTTCATTCGTGAACATTCGTGTCGCAACGGGGTCGGAGGAACAGGTCGACCGCTTTGCTGCTTCTTTTTCGAATCAACCTATCGTCTCGTCTGAACGAAAGCGTGCGACTGTGCGCCATCGTTGTAGTAGACTCGTACTACTCGCGATCACTGCGCGGTAACGGTTCGCATGATATCCGATTATGCACTCCGTATCGCGCTACGTATTCTATACATTGAAAATGCTCCGGTATAATAATAATACGGATAATCGCACGGAATCTTGTATCTAGAAAGTTCTAAGCTGAATAATAAGTTCTGAATTTTGCGATAGAAAGTTAAAATTATTTATAACGTAGCGAAGTAGGAAAAGTTCAAAACTGAAACGTAAAACTCTAGAACAATGTAAGATCTTTAACTGTTTACTAAATCTAAAGATAAAGTTCACAGCCTTATTTGTTGTTGCAATAACGTACAAAATAATGATCATTAAAGGAAAGTGTGCTATTGTACGGCACACACCAAACTCGCCAATAGTCTTCAGGGAGCAGAAATCCGTGTTAGACAATTGATGTTTGCTCTTTAAAAATCTAATAACGTGGCACTTGGTAGTGTTTAATTGCAAACAGTTAGCTGATTTTCAGGTTCACGTAAATCGAATTGCAGTTCATCGACGTCGAAGATACACGCGATAGTTCCAAAGAACTATAAGTCATCCCGTATACAACAAGAATCTGTTATAAGTAAAAGCATTATCTGTGTCATTTATAAGGAGAATGAACAGTAAAGGCTCTAGATGAAAAATTTCTGTTAAACTCTAGAACTAACACGAAAGCACGAAGATAGCCAACCTCGTACCTTTGCACAAAACGTACGCCCAGTAAACGACCAGTAACGTGGCTCTCGATCCATTTGAATCGAGTGCCCGAAAAATCTAAGACTACCCTGAAGGAGCTTGATAAGCAACAGAGCATGATCCAGTCTATCAAATAACTTTTAAAACTCTGTACAAACGACAGCAACTTGTTCATTGTTGTCAAGTGTTACAGATAAAAAATTAAAGAAAACTACGAGATTAATGGCAGTGGATCGTACAGAGATAAAGACGTGCTGCTGATCGACGGATAAATGAGGCGAGACGAGACTAGTTAATTTCCTGTTGATGATGAATATACGAATTATAACCATTACGTTAATTAAAAATGTAATTGTATAATTATGTATACATAAATACATTATATCATTATATATATATATTTCTCATTCACGAGAGACAAAATATCGATTTTTAGATAACTTGCATTTAGGAGAATGAACTATTATTCGTAAACGAAGATCAGTTTCTTTAGAGGCGTATCAATTCCAACATTATGATAGACATAGATAGTTTCGCATGGTGGATCGTGTTTACACGAGAATTGATGTCCTAGTACGCAAGGGAGGGAAAAAATCACGCCGTGGTGACAGATGTGAATGGGTACGCGTGACTTTCCATAAGCACGAGAAAACTGCGTTGCGACGAAAAAAAAAAAAAAAACGAAGAAAAAATAAAAAAAAAAGAGGGAAAGATCCATGCGTGTCAAATCGCAAATATGCATATGCAACATCACGCTTGATTACTGATCGCGTCTCTTCAACGTTTTATCGTTTAACCGGTATCACGAATCCGTGGCTCTATTTGTACCAGAAAAGTGCTGTTTTACGAGCTATACTACGAACGAAGTTCGATACATCGAAGTGGTACGCCACGTGCGCATCCACGAAGCCGTTTAAGCCCAGTGGCTGTAACGCACCGATAACAGTGTGCACGCGTGTGCACGCCAGGAAAAAAAGAGAAATTCCGTCGGGCAGCCCTGTCAATTTTAATTGGCTTCACCGAGGCGTGCTAGGCCCTATTCATCGGATCAGTGATATGCAAATGCAATTTAATGACGCGATATCCTGTACGTAGCGATATCGACCGGCTCGACTTTAATGATACCGATGCTTCATATGTATAATAAATTCAATACGTAGAAAGTTTGTACACACGGAATATTATACAGAATTACAAACGGGATATATATATATATCGAATCGGACGAGCACGTTAAACACGGTATGTGTAGAATCGCGTGAATGTCACAAAGAACAAAATTAAACGGAAGGACCTATAGATCTGTATGTATCTCGTTTACTGTCAAATGAACGTGCCATACTACTTAGACTAAATATAACATTTCTTTGATGTTGTACTCTTGTAATTTGTCTGATACAAAATGATTGGATATTGCTCTAGTGTTGACGGCCCACTGAGACTACAATTATTGGACCAGTCAGTACCGAGTGCAAAAATAGATAAGATGAATGATACAGTAACAAGAATATAAATATTACACAACAAATGAATTCGCGAATGATGAAAATGAGATGCAAATGCATAATTCGCGGTTTTCCGTTAATTTTAGAACTAGCTTAACATCTCTACGGTATTAATGGGTCTGAGGAAACGACTTCGAAACACAAAATTATTTCAATAAATTTTGTTTCAGAAAACAAGTACATATTCTATTATACTCGTGCTTCATACGTGCACATGTTACCTGTTCTAATTTACTTACCCAGAAACGTCAGATTTTCCTGCATTAACATGTCCATCGACAGACACGAGAAAACATATTCGATACCACAAGCATTTCGATTGCGTGACATCGATTCCATAGAATAGTGACGGGCGAAAGAGGAATTTACAGTGAGTCCGCGGAATGCATGAGAAGCCTGTACTACCGAGAGCCATTCAAAGGAGAAGGAAGTTCTCATTGTAGAATCCGTAGTAATAAATGTCTAATGTCATTCCTGTGCCACCTCGGTCGACCGTCACTTCCCTCTCTCTTTCTATTCCACTGTCGTTCCTCTCCAGCCTTCTCGTTTCCTCTTCATCCAACTTCCGGTTTGTCTATCCCTCTTCCTCTAATTATCCCTTATCTATATCTCGGTCCATTTGGTTCGCAACGACGTTATCTCGCCTGCTCGGACTGAGCAGAGACGCCTCCTAATCTTATTACTCAAAGTGTCGGCCAGGGAATGAAGGAGGTTGCAACACCAGTTTCCCTTCGTACTGTGTACTTCTCTCTCCCTCTCTCTCTCTCTCTCTCTCTCTCTTTCTCTCTATCTCTTTCCTTCTCGTTAGTTTCAACTCTCTTTCTATCATTCTCTCTATCATTCCACCACGATGTTCTTCTCCGTTGTAGCGGGCAGCTTCTGTCTCTTCCCGTTCCTCGCACGTTCGCAGCCCTTCCTATCTTCCTTGTCCCGTTCGAAGGCGGCAAGCACTGACATTGAGGGATTAAACCATTGCCAATCCGACTCTAATTACGAGTAACGGATTAGTACGTGTGCACCAGGAAAGTGCCGGGCAAACGAGGAAACTTTCGTGGACGACTACGTACGGAGAGGATATTGCAAATGTTTGTTCCGTGCTCGGTGTATCAATAAGAGAGTTTACAAGGATCTACCGAAACTCCGACCGAAAGATAAGATTGCTGATTTCGTATGCGACGTTTGACGTTTTGTCGAACGTTATGCTAAACGTTTCTCAATATCCAAAGGAAATTGGGAGAAAAACGAGCCAGATGATCGTAGCGCGCAAAACCTTTATAGAAGCCGATTCACGCTGGTTTCACGCAAGTTATCGGAAACCAGTGATTTTTTATAATTAAGGGATATAATTCAGAAGCTTCGAACACTTCACGAAGTACTCAGGAATGCTTGAAAAAAATAAAAAAGGTCATATTTTTAAGTAGATTTAGATAGGTAAATACTTTGAGGAATACAAACGGCAGTTTCAAGTAATTGTAAATAGACTCGAACCTTTCATAAGTATCTTGAACGATATAACTGAAAATCGAGAGATGCTGCTTTTGCATTTTGTATATCGTATGAAAATTCATGCGATGTAACCTTGGATATCGTCTAGATTGTTTGATGCGTGGAACGAAGTATTGGATTCGAAAGATCAGAGGCAAATTGCTGCCGGTGATTGCAGTCGTTTAAGAACAAAACGGAACGGTTAGTGTGCCATTGCGCGGATATATCTATCGGTCGTGTCCCTTCTCAATACCGCGAGCTTTCGCGTAGTGGCGACTACAGCGCGGTACAGGACGAAAACATTTTTGACTAATGGTCCGTGAACGAAACTGTTTGCCACCATTACCGTAACCCATGCCAGTACCGTGCAATTTCAAAGAGCCAGCGTCATTCGAATCCTCCTGCGTCCTGTTCTAAATTCCTCGCTGACCCGTCCACCACCGAAATCGTTCTATCGTATCGAGAATAAGAATCTTCGAACGACCGATCCCGAAGTCGTTCGACCCTCAAAAATCTAAACTTTCGAGTAGATCGGCATCGAAGGGCCTTCGTACAGTACCGTCGACAGTGTTGGAAACACTTTCTTACATCCTCTCTTGAGGAATAAGGGTGGGGCTAAAAGACGCCATGAAACTTTACGAGCGAACTACGTGGCTAAACGAAATACTACAGATACGAGATTTAACTTTACGTTCGCCAAACGCATTTTCTCCGTTAGGTTATGAAGTAGAATTGTAGCGTATAGACGCGCGGAAGGTGGTTCTCCAACTTTATAAAACGCGCATTAAGAAAATATCGCTAAATTCGCCGTATCACGAATCAATACGTCTGACAAAGAATCTTTGGAAAGGCGATGCGGGCGTGCGTTGACTTTTCGCGGGATCTGCATCCTGACCAAAAATGAAAGTGCCATAAAATCACTTCAACATGAATGTTATGGGTCGAAGTAAGATCGTTTTGTACGATGTACAGTTGTCGTAACGACTCGCACTGAACGTTTCAAGCAAGAGTTTATCGTACAGCTTTACCGACCGACGGTCAGTGTTAACCTCGAGGATTGTTTCTCCTTGGCTGCAAAAGTTGTTGCGACGTTACATCGCGCTTCCCGATAACGCATCACGTGCTCCTCGCTCTACCGATGGTTTTGTGATAAACGACGAACAATTAAACGACGAGCAATATATCAACTCTATGATACAAGAACACACAATCGACATGAAAAATTGATTGCATTCGTTCGTTAGAAACTTTTAGAAAGGAAGGTACAGGAATATGATAATCATACCAACATACCACATATTTAAAAAGTTCACTCAAAACTATGAAATTAAAAATATTTACTACATCATTTTAAATATTGAAATGTACGAACTACTTATCTGTCACGTAATAGACAGAAAAATTACAAATGTTTGTAGCGTTAAATAATTTGAGAACGAAAGAATTAATTCACAACTTCTCCACTAATATGTAGGTTTTGATCAATCATATGATTCAATTAGTAAAACTTGCCATCTCGAATTTGACATATTATTCATCATTTTCATAACCTCGTACGTCCGTTGTAGAAGCTAATATGATCGATGCTTTCTAAAATTAGCAAGTTACGGGAAAAATAATTATTCGCCCAAAAGTGACAAACAGTTGTTAAAAAATGGAGTGAAAGTCTCGCAAATATCTTGCAAATATGTTCCACGTAGAATTTTGATAATATGCTGTAAATGTAGATGGAAGGGGCTGAAAGGTCGTCTGGCAGTCTGTGAATGACGGGTCATTTCCACCTTGGAACGTCAGCTGCTTCCTGAAAGTCCATCGGGTTCTCATCATCTGAGGCGAACCTGCTATATCACGTCTACGTAACCTCAACCCTCTGAGATCCGTCGAGGGGCGATTTCACGATTTGTTTTAATCGGTTTCAAGCTTCTAAACGGCAAAATTTCGAAAAATATGATTCCCTGACTATAACCGATTAATTTTTATATACTAAATATGTAAGAAGCAAGTTCAAAATTGTTATTTCTTTCTTTCTAAATCTGTTGTTCTCAAATCTTCCCGTACATCTTTTTCGTGTGAAAGTAAAATTCTGAATAAAAATGATTAAACTACTAAAGCGTATAGTCACGGGAAACGGCTTTTTCTCAATGCGTTCAATGTCGGGCGTGACTAGACCGAGAGCGTTTCTTATCAAATGCAATCAAGCGAAATTTTTATAGCTTCGTACTTTAGAAGGTACGTTGAAAGACACGTTATCGATTTTATCCGGTGGATATTTTTCGGCAGGTATTCAACACCTATCTTCCGTTAATCCCATATACGCGTATCTGCTTGTTTTTTTTTTTTTCGTTACGTGGCTCATTCCATGAATATCATTGAGAACATCTACAGTCCCCGATGAGTTATCCCTTCGTAATTACAATTTGTCCCTATTTTATACGTAGGAGTCACTTCGAACTTGATTACCCTACTAACAAGCCTTGCGAGCACCCGATAACTTATGTAAGTTACTGCAATGTAACTACAGTTGCTTCAAAGAACCAGTTTTTACTTAATGATACCTTGTCCTACTTTCGTGAGTTTTTCTATTCTAGTTAGAGGCACATCCTATCTCATTTTCTCACTTTCTCGACGCATCAAAAGTTTGCCGAGGGCAGGATAAAATAACGAGCGAAGGGATTAGATGTTTGCCTTTTTCTTGAGCTACCATTCGCGAATCGATCCACGCTTTAACAAACTGAAAGTCTATCCTCGCGCGCTACTAGTGGTGGCACCCTCAGGATGGTTTCACAGCCGGCATCCGTGTAATGGTAGTTCCCGCCAAACTGCTTCTACGGCTAATATTTACATTTATTAACTCTCTCGTCGTAAATGAAATTTTCAGATAACTTTTAGGATATAGCCCGGGGGTTATAAGGCTATCCGGCTGGCCGCTTACGGTCGTCTCGACGTGCTCGCCACTGAGTTTGCGCACACCCTCGTTTTCTCCGCCTCTCTTTCATCGTGTCTCTTTCCGACTGTTCTTGTTGCACTGTCACGAGCAGATTAGCCAATAACTATTACCAACCAAACTCCCTATAGACTAAAGCACCGCTGCAGTTTGCGATTCAGAGTAACGACGTTTCTTTTTCTTCTCACCCTACTTTCCTTCTTTCCTAACCACCTCCCGACACCTATTTCCATTACAAGAGTTTCGAAGATTCGATTCGTCGCATTATTTCGTAATATTCTAACACATTCGCCTACAACAACTTTTAATCCAGCATGCCAGAATATAACGTCAAAGCAAATATAAATGAAGAGGCCGCGTAATTAATATCGTGTATGACAACACAAAACTTCGGCAAAGGCACTGACTTTCTCAGCGAAGCAAAGGAAAATATGTATCGCAAATATACTGGAGAAGTCGGATAAAAAGGGGGTAAACATCTTGATTGGTTTAACGAACTCGTTAACGAAGAAAACATTTCTGCGTTCGTTCGCATCCTGATACTTTTGATTACCCGACGAGATGAATACTTTTTATTTTCTGAGAGCAGATGGCCTGCGGGTCATCGAGCTGGATAATGAAACGTGCAAATGGAAATGAAGCAGTGCTGTGTCAGATAATATTATGACTGGCCACAAGAAAGGGCGAACGCTCAGTCAACCAGCCGCGCAGACTTTCTGTGACGCTTTTGCCATTGACGTCAAAACGTTCCACACTCCGCGCTCTTCCAGTATAAATTTTCAATGCGAATCTTGTTAGCATCAAAGCATTTTAGCACTTTATAAAAGTACGGAACATTTTTTCACCGTGAAAAATCGAAAATGTATCGTTCTTTTCGTTTTCTATCTGAACGCAACGAAAAATTTATGAAAACGTTAAACCCACTGATGCATCGTCAGGTTCTATTATGTTATCCGCGATGAACAGTGACGTTCAACTTATACTATTTTGTCAATTTTAATAAACGAGGATGCAACAAATCTTTTTCCACGCGCGTATATGGTTGTGCCTATAAGGTGTAGCAGAAAGAGTAACCTTATAAAAATAAATTGTCGACATCGATAATTGCACAAGATTTTTATGCAGGTTTTAATATTCTTTCTCTCGATACGCAATACGTAATGTTTACACAAATATTACGTATACGCAACGAAAAAATCCATTTCAGATAGATTGAAAAACAGCTGATGCAAAGTATATATTTAAACAAGTATTTCGGCAATCTACTCACTGTACGGAATATTCGATAAATGTTAGACTGCGTTTTTGACGGATTTGATTTTAAACATTCGTTAAAGGGTAAACGAATCTATTTGTCTACATTTTGTAGAATGGAATTTGGACGCGTGTTATTGGTTATTTATCGAATTTCGGAAGAATATCGTATTATAAGAATATAATAATTCAGAATATCGGATTGGCAGTGCACGATAAAGTAAGATATTCGTACTTTAAGCACTTTACATAATTTATTTACAAATCGTTGAAAAGACTGCGTATGGAGAAATTTATTTTATTGGGATTTGCTTGGTAACAGAAAATAAACATAATTGTTGCAAACAAATGTTTATAAATTATATAGAACTTTATACACCGGTATGTAAATTTTTGCGTTTCCTACACAACATTGACGGAGTAACAATACCATGAAATGGATCATTGAGTACTCATGGTTAATCAAAAGGCCAATATCCAATGTACGTCCCTGTAGAAATCTATACTTACGTAACCTGACGATAGGCATCACGTGTAATCTGTTTGCCGTATCACGTGGCGCTCGTATTTCAAACCAACGTAATATTGATTTTGTCTTTGATACAAACACTCCAGTTCGGACCTATAATGTCGCCCGTCCATTAAACATAATGTCGTCACATTTTTGGAAAAGTAGTTTCTACTAATTCTTACTTATACATATCGATATAATGAAAGAAAAACTATTCCTTAGGTTACGTCAATCTGTTACAATATCTTGTTACTTCCTTTATTACCCAGTACAAACATCTATAACATGTTCAAATCTTTCTAGCAAAAATTATATATTAGCTCGTAACGAAATAAAATATAAAGAAATCAATAAAGTATATAACACCGGAAGAGCAATGCTCACACCCACAAAGTTGGTTGTCAAAGGATAGCATTACAGATACATAGAATAGCTTTAAGTGAGTTTACCTAACGCTCGCGCTACGAAGACACTTTTGCAAGATGGTTTCTTGTCGTGTATAAGAAAAATAATAATCAAGAATGAGTTTAAATAACTATCAAAAAGAAACAAAATATCATCCGTACCAAAGAAAACGACATAAGCGCGACGATGAACCTACGTAAAAAAAAAGACGAGAAGGATTTATTAATATAACAAGATATTTTTCCGTCTACATCTTTTCAGTACATCCTGCATTGTTGTGATTGTGTTTTCGTTATTGGTAAGAATATTATTGGTAAGCGATCACACGTTGCTCAAGAACGGCGTATAACGGCATTTCGATAGATCGAACTCTTGTCTCGCAAAAGTCGGTCGAAGAAGGAAACAGGCAGATTTTCAAGGATATGCCTCCGATTCGATCGGAGTACGATGCGACTAGAAACGAACTCTTCTGTGAAACTAGTTTCGACTTTCGACAGCCGTATAACTCGGACGCGTTTCGAAATCTGGTAGATAAGTAAAAGGGGTTGAACCGTCTATATAACCGAACTTTAATAAACTACAGCTATACGTGGGGTGTATCTTGAGAAAGTACTCGATTGCTTTCTTTCTTTTCATAGTTTTATCTCGCTGCTTGTTCTCTTGAAGGAAATCAACGGAGCGTAGATAAAAGAGAAAATGGTAATGTGTAATCCTATCGGTAAATCGAAACTGCGGCATGAAAATAATATTTTATCTGATATATACTACGACTTAATTATATATAATTTGAGTACAACTTCGATTGGGAAAATTCATTTTTAAGAATAAAGCTAAATGTCCTAGTTAAAATCTATTTTTTTATTTTCGTTCCTCAGATACGAGAAAACAATGAGCGATCATTAAGACAGTAGATTAAGACAGTATTTAAATTAATTAAGTTAGTTTATGAAAAATGGAATAAAATAAAACGGTGTTCCATATTACGTACCTTCTCTAGAAATCTGTTCAACTTGCTTCCGTTCGGGGGCCATATCTGACCGAATGGCATTATTCGACAAACAGTAATTCATTACATTCTATGACTCTGTGAGATGTGAATGCATTCTACCCTTGAGAACTTGTAGGAAAGCTACCCCTACAGTCTTTGGCGCAGTTCCTTCCCCTCTTCGCTGAAAGCATCAACGTTACCCTGCGTATACCAGAAGTTTCGCCAGAACTTTGTCGACGAACTTCAAGTGCTCCGCTGACGGTGGCGCATTGCAATCATGACCCGCTTCTAGACAAATTGCCGCGATGCACCCAGAAACACGGGCTTTCATCGAGTGCCGGCAAAACAAGTAGTATCGGCGTCCTTAAAGCACGGACTGTAAATCGGTCTGCCGTGTCGCTGTGCTGTTCGCTCAGACTTCCGATCGCCTATCTTTTCTTCGTTAATTCTCTGCTTAATTACACCGGTATCGACTGTGCTACGATCGCGAACCACTTTTCCCGGTGCACCAATTTAATTTCAACGGATCACTTATTTATTGTAGGAACCATTAATGATTGTGGTTAAGCATTAATTTGCTACTGCTACAACAAAGACAGTTTCATTGAAAATGAAACAGCGAAACATCGATTATCTGGAAACCGATTTCCCAGATTTCAGGCTCATTAGACGTTCGATTGTCCGGGTGTTAATCCATCGACGATCGATTCGAATATGTCATCGACTATTCTTATCGCAAGTTACTCGTCCTTGTTTATTTCGTTTAATTTAGATGAAACATTAGCCTGTTGAAGTTTTATTCGATCGACTTCCTCTGTTTCTAAAAGTTCTGTTCACGAATAGTCGTTAACCGGTGTGTGTTATTACCGATTTATCGATTATCGACCTGCGCTGTAGCCGTGCTTATCCGAATAACCGACGTTTTACTGTAATTATTGGATTAATACTTAATAGGAACGCATATTCGTCAATATTTTACTCGATTGCGTGAATATTACGAGTCTAGAACGAGTCCTATTGTTATTTAAGATTGAAATTCGTTTTTCTCTGAAATTGGCGTTTTACTTTGAAAACGGCGAAACGAAGTATACGCATAGTGCCGAAATTAGTTTCCTTCTCGTGTTAAGGTCAATTTACGCTATACAGCACGGACCGGCGCGTAACTACAACGTCAGGTATCGGTCGGTGACGGATGTCGTTGTGAACGTTCTTATTTAAAATATATGTTCTAACGTTTGGTCGTACCGGTGCCGATACGTAACATTGCACGTATCGTGTAAATCGACCTTTAGGCGACACAACACTTTGGCTATTAAGCAATGCAGCCTAATTTAAAATGCGAACATGGACGACAATGGATCTAGTTATAAATAAAACTCATTGCTTGAGGCCAGGTCATCGTCTAATGAAACTACAGTCACGATGCAAAGAGAAGGTGCGTAACAAAGAAAAACAGATTCTTCGGAGTTATAGCGATCGGACAAGACCAGACACTGATAAAGGACGGAATGGGAAGGAAAAAACGAAAAAGGGATGTTTCTGAGATAGGTATTCAACGTCTTGCAAGTAATTGGATCGCACAGCATTCGTCTTATCTGATGAGAATTTATTATTCGAATCAAATGTTTTGAGAAAGCTTCTTGTTCGTCGGTGTGCGGCGGATTCTTCAGCGATTGCCAATCCTTTCTTTTGAAATCCCCCTCTGTTTCACGTCAAGTGCCTGTGGTTTTAATGAGCGGCGACCAGAACGTTCACGAAAATGGAATAGCGATGTTTAAAGCCAAAGGCGAGCTCCCTCGCTAAATATTCTCTTCAACGTGGATTCAATCGAGCCAAAGAGTTCTATGTTCCAAATTTTGTGACGCGACGCGAAGATCAATATGAAATAATCAATTTAACGAAACTTCCTGCCCTTTCTAAGAAGATTATATAACGTAATTACATACTAGCTTCAAAGACACGACACTGCGGACCAAGGATACTTAAGCCATCTAACGACTTCATATTTTTCGACGATATCTTCGAAATACTCCTTGGTATTTTCAATATCGGAGTCATTAGGTCTTTTTCCTTCGAACGATACAAACGACAAACCAGCGAAATTGATTTTTCCCTTTTACGCACAGTCACGTTGGAGCCAGGGAAGTGTACCTGTATTTCGTCAAAATAAACTTAAATTCATGGTTGATGGTAACTCAATAATGAAACCATTACGCAACTGCGCACGATGCACGATCATAAACGAAAAGCGAAGAGCACAAAGAGAGAAAGGAGAACGGGCGAAAGAGGTGGGGAAATGAGAGCAAAAGGACGAAAGGGGCGAAGGAGGAGGGGAAGCTGGCGAAGAGAAAGAGAAAGAGACAGACAGAGGGACTACGCGAGAGACGTAAAGCCAGAGAGAGAGAGGAAAAGGGTGAGAGGTGGGACGAACTAGGGAAATGCGTTATCGTCTGCAGCCAGCTGACAAATCGAAGGTAATAGGGCCGAGCGGAATTCTGCGTAGCAGAACGACCAAGAGCACTGCATCTAGTAGGTACGTGGCTACATACGTACATATGTACCAGGATCGCGTACGTGATGTGCGCATGTCGGAATATGTACTCGCACTACTATGACTACGTGTGTATATCGCGCAGAAGCGCGGCGTATGCGTATACGTACACGTAAGCCTTGCGCCAGCGTGGCTCGCTATTCCTAGCCAATACTACTGAAACATGCTTGCATTCATAGAGTGCGCCGTGGACCAGCGGGAACATTTAACGCTCATTGTCTTCGGTTGACGGACTTCGGAAGCATCTGCTCTTTGGTAAGCTCGCGTTTCTATGAGTTTCGAATAGCGCGTCAAGGGGTTTCAATTTCTAGAAAGTTCGACACTAGTGAATCGCTTCTCTATCGAAAATTCGGTATGTTTCAGTTTCTGTTGGCATTGATTTGCACTTCGAGTAATAGCAGTCGTCTGTACACGGTATTTCATTTTTCTGATTTTCCCAGATGTATTAGCGTCGTTCGTCGTTGAAAAGTTTTATATTCGTTATTTTTTCTGTCTTATGCGTATAAGATCGAGTCTAGTGAACGTTTTGGTGGATATATTTATTTGCATATACATACACGTGGAAAGAATAAGCCTCCAAACGTTTGTTAATCGAATATTAGTTCGCAGAGGTTTAAAGTAATCGATCACCGTAATCCTGACACACAAGAAGATGAATTTTCAATTCTTAAGTAGATTTAAGTCCGCGTTTTCTTTAGAATGTAAACTGAAATTTATACGAAAATTATCTATCTCGCCGTCTCGAAACGAACCTATTAACGATATATTCGTGTACTTGCGCATTTTTATACTACATTGCAATTTCTATCCTTACAAAGAATTTGCACGCATCTTTAATACGTCGCAAGATCTTGTGTAACACAAATTACGTAAGTTAGATCAAAGCAATGTTTGATTTCGTACTCGCTGAAGGAAAATAACGAAAAGACCGAGTGCAGAAGATAACGATAATGAAGATTCCTGGTGATACGAATGCATACGTGAGCCGGTGGTTGAAGCAATTGGCTAGTTTAACCTCTGCTCAACGGCAACTGGGAAACGTAAGATACACGGCGCGACTGGTTCCACCTCTGGCCGCAATCCCGACAGGGTATTGCAGCATAGAGTAGCGAATAACTGTAGCTCGTACAAGCGCGACGACGCGGCATCGTGCCAGGAGCTGGTACTCTGGCACGACCCACGACCCCCGCATTTTCCAACCCAGGTTCTGGCATAGGCCGCGGCACTAGGCCGACGCAAGCCATCGCCAATGAGTGCATGTCTGGGGCGGAGCATGGTCGACACCGAGCAGACGCGATTTCGACCTGCTTTATACCTTCCACTATGCACCCCGTTCCAAAAAGAAAACCTTTCAGAAATTAATTATTACTTGCCACTTTTACCTTCTTTTCTAACACTTTCTCCCGTATAGACGTTTTGTTTGCACAGGCCGTGTATACCTGTTGTTCCTCGAAGATGCAACGAAATTTTATTCGCGATTGACAACATCCAAAAAGGTAACATTTATTTGCAACGAATTTTATTTCGTAAGAACGTACGAAATGAAATTGGATAGTGCGGTAACTTGATTCGACGCACCGTTCCGAGCAATTTTCCTCTATCGTCCTCATCCATGTTTTTTCAGTGACACGCGTCTTTACGATGCAGACACGTATCGAAATATTCTTTAACGTATCAGCCATTTGTCCATACGCTACCAATACTCCTTCCTTTCGTTCAATTCACTTCAATCACCGAACCAGATCCCGCTGCTTCCTTCTCCTGTTTCAATCTTATCGTTTAGGAAAGAAACCACCACCGAGCGTGAAAGTGCATTCGTTCTGGTGTCGTCATCGGCGTCGGCAGGCACAGACGTGACCTACTTGCGCTATTGACCTGTTGGTGATGCTGGTGGGCGAAGTGTTGAAAGGGGGAGACGTGGATAAGAGGGAGAAGTCCGTCCAGGTGAAGGAAATGGTGGAGGATACCAGGTCGGGAGGACGAGCGGCGAAGCGAGGGGACAGGGGCTGAATGCACTTGACGCATCAGAACACGGAGAGAACGAGCGACTGCCGCATGCGGTCCCAGCGCGCGCAGCCTACTACTACTTATCCTATCCATTCACTACACACCTATATATACCTATACATATATATACATACACATATATAGGTATTCCTATTATATATGTATTGTGTACACGTACATTGGTCTGTGTATATAGTGCATTTTCCAGAGTTCGTGTCTCTAGAAACATGTGGGATCTTTCTTCCTGAAGGACTGACCAAACTGCCACTGAATACCATCGTCGTTATTTTTATTATAATTTCTCTTTCGAGTATCGATCAACGAAGATCACGCAAATTCTAATTGATAAGAATTTATCAGTAGAATACGAATGAAACATTATTTTTTAATTTTAATTATCGATTATGTCGTCCAAGTACTTTCCTTACTATCAAAAATCCTGCGTTCTAATCCAAACTGAGTTCTAACATTTTCTGGATCGGTAACGTTATTTCCCCGTTATAAAGGTAAACGCTTGTATTATAATTTTCATTTCGTTTAACGTTGTAATTTTTTTTTTCATACTTTTAAATCATTCGTTACTCGATAGAATGTTCTCAAAATCTTTCATTTTAATGGCAGGGGAACGATTTATCGTATTTTGGAGAACTCGGATAAGGTTAAAAACGTTATTAGAAAGGTATTTTTCGATCAAGTTTATGACGAGTGTCGCGATAAAGAAGATTCATGAATTTCTACTGCTGCATATCGAAATTGGCTCGTACCCGTAACATATCAACTAATTTTCGATGACGAATACATGGATGGATATCTTGAGCGAAGAATTTCTGACACGATCAAATCAGAGGAACGTTTTGAAGCTGTGCCTGGAAATTGCTCGATGGCAAGGAGGGGACTGAAATATTCGCAAAGCTTCAAATTGATTCGACCGATCGATTCGCGGCATTTAAATTTACAATGTTTAATAAGCCGCACGGATTGCCGACCAATAAAGATCCCGGTAGCTCCGTCTTTCCAGTGGTAACCGGAAGAAGAAATGCTTCGGAAAAATTTCACCTTCCATCAGTATCCAGAATGTGCCAGGACGCATCAGCTGCGTGGGATTTCGATGGTGAGTCACTTCTTTAACGTCGAACAAATGTGTCGGGACGTGCGACGAGAGGCAAAAAACGAAAGCGGGAGAAAGGGGGAAAGTGTCAGAAAGAGAAGAGCAAAGGGGTAAAAGAGACAGAGAGTTGATCTGGAGATCTGGTGGTGGAGGTGGTGGTAGTGGTGGAAGGGTAGTCACATTGGATGGAAAAACTCGGTGCCGGATCGTCAAGGCAGAAAGAGGAGAGGCGGATGGTGGAGACCGAGTCGAAGTTCTGGAGGGAGCAAGAACGAGGAGAAGGAAGAGGAGTGCAAGACTTCTCAATGGAGTGAGGGATAAAAAGCAAATACGTTTCACTCACTCGCGTTTTCCGTTAGCAAATTCAATCTCGTCGGGAGTCCCTTTAACATTGTGCCTGTAATAGGGAGGATGAAGAGGGACTAAAGGGGAGGTTGAGGTGTGAGGAGTGAACCGTAGGGGGCGAAGGTGGAAAGAGGATGAGGGCAGGGGGCAGGTGTCGCCCGTATAACGACTTTATCACACCCTCCGATTCTCCCCCTTTATCCTCAACCTTTTTCACCTTCCTAACCTAGCACCACACAGCTCACACCTCAGCGGCGACTATTATCGACTTTGACTGAACCCTGAGTCGGTTCACCTTTAAGCTAGCCGACTGAAGCCACCCGGGGTTTGTTTGAGCGGATAATGCAATATCCATCCTTTAGCGAGAGGAGCCAATAAAAGTGGTGGCCCATCCGTTCGGAAGTTGAAGGTTTTTTTAACCTCCTCGACGATCCACGATTCTATGCGTATCTCTTGATTGACACTGGCTCGTGATATTTTGCTAATTTTTTATCAGATCTACAAACTTCGGAATATATATTTTGATGAAGTTTTGGGTCAACGCTGCTGCTGCTGCTGCTGCTGCTGCACCGGGCTATCGCCTTTGCTCAACTTTAATAAGACGTACATCGAGTTTAGAGTAAATCGAAAAAACGAAAATATTTGTCGTATCTATAGAAGGTCGTGTTTGCTGTGACAACAGAGTAGGATTTCTCTTCGATAGGAATAAAATTTCGCTCCGAATCGGAGAGCAAGAAAAATTGGCAAAGTCAATAAAGTCAATTAATAAAAACTAACTTGCCGAGGAGCGGCAAAAGGGGCTAAAGGTGCGTTAGGAGAGGCAGGCTTCGATCGGTAGAACAGAGATGGGCTTTCGGCTCGTTAAAACTTGCCTTATTAACATTTTTCATGCGCGGATGCCTCGCGGAATGTTGAGAACTTTATCCAACTAGATAAAGAACGATTATATCGAGTTTCTTACGAAAACCAAACTTCGAATACGTGGTCAATTTGACAATTGATCAAATCGCGTTACAAAGCTGGCCAAAGATTTCGTCGTTTCTACGTTTAGATGAAAATATTTAAACGTTTTTTTAAATATCGTACGCGTATAATTACGCTGCCGTTGAGTAATCGGAGAAATTACAAGGCATAAGTAATTACATCTTTTCGCAATTTCAGCAAATAGATAAAAAAATCTGAAAATCAAGTGCTAATTCAGACACGCTACAAGTTCATAGTTGTAGCGAACATTGAACAATTTATTATACTGTAAGTACGTAGTATTCGATGTTATACGTCTAGCGCTAAAATATCATTGGGAACGACCTGGTGGGTTGAAAATTCTCGGGTTATTATCCGATACCCGGCGGAAAGCACGTTTGGCAAGAGAATTTCGCGAGAACTGAGTGGCATTTTCGTTCAAGCATTAACACCGGTGTTTAGTGGACAAGCGCGACCTGGCTCCAGCATGTTAAACAAGTACGTCCATTAATCAGGACCGAGTCACAAGTAACTTGACCCACGCGGCGCGATGCCATAGGGTGGGTTTCCAACAACGAAGGTTGGAACCGTCTCTCTGCCTCTGTCTTTCCCTACCCTTCTTTGCGTCGCCTCCTCACGGGTCCATTTGTTATGCCCAGGTGACACTCAATTATGTCGCGCGCAAAAGGGTTGCAAGAAAGACGCTGGCTAACTAGTGCGGAAACTTTCCTAACAACGTAGTCCTTTGCTCACTTTGTATCGTAACTCTTCGCGAAAAGATACATCGAAGAGGAACCATGGTTCAACGTACTTCGATGAAATCCTCCACGGAATACGTAACTAAGTTCATGCGAAATGGATCGAGTCGTACATTTCTTTGTTAGCGTTTAGAAAATTGAGTTTGTGATCGATCGAGAACCGACTTACGGAGCAAACAGGTTGTTTGAAATAATTCAGATAAGGTTTGCGAAATTTCTTAATTTCGAATACCGGCTACTGACATTCACATCGTGTGCAATTTCAACTCTTTAATATCGAATTAAGTTTACGAGACATCGTTATCGAGTTGGTATAAATATTTAAGAATTGCACACGGACGATTATTTTATCAAATATCGCGTTCGATTAATAGATAATTCCATGAATAATTAAAAAGAATGAACAGCGACGAGTTACGAACGAGGCCCCCGTCATCAGGTAGCACGATTCTGTACATCGTACATCGTACACGTGTATCCACGATGATATTCCATTCATTTGAAAATCGTTGTTATCGAATTCATAAAAGGCAATAATTCGATTGAGAAAAAATCAGGGAATTAGTGTTGGTATGTGATCTGTCCCCGTTTAATCTGCCTTTATTATCGACAGAGTTATTCGCGCTATTTACGTGGACGAGAGGGAGCATGGGGCGATCGATAGCGCGGCAGCTCGGACGTCAGCTCGAAAAATACGCGAAAAATAGCTGGCAAATAAAAAAGCCGACCCGGAAAAGCGAACTGTCTGCTAACTGCAATGCCTGGAGCGACGCCGATCGCGAGGTCCAGCCAGTGTGAAAGCGCTAGAAGCGCGCGGATTTTTACACCTCGCACGAAACGCACACGCCTGATATTAAATTCCAACTCGGCATATTCGATACGCATAAAGCAACGTAGCGGAATATAATTTTCGAGTTGCTTCCAATTAATACACGAAATGAAAGTAGCTCAAAAGGGAAAGAATATGCCGGTGTCCGAAATGATTGGGGAGGAACGGTGAAAGCCGACGAAGAGAGAAGGGTCGAACGAGTGAAAAAGGGAAAGAGAGGAGAAGAGAGAGATGGCTAGAGGTAGGGAGAGGCGGAGAGAAACGTGGGAAGTACGAGATGGATCGCGAACAGGGGGTGGATGAGTGGGCTGCCGGGCGACTATTTGCTCGCTCGCATTTAATATCGAAATCGGCCAATCATACGCGAATGTAACGAAATACTAAAATTATTTGGTAGAACGACCAGTCGATGAGAGGCGGAATAGGAGGGAAACGCGTACGGCGAAAAGGGGATGAGCTTTTTTACAGGATATGCTGCTATTTATTCGCGATCATTACGTCCGTTCGCAACCGATCGCGTTATGCGTCGGGAATTTCGTGTAATTAAAGACCTTATTAGTTACCCGAGCTATGGATCGCTGCTTAGTTTCATTACGACGGTGTACTCCGTGTTCAAAAAGCTATCGAACGAGCGAACGAACGAATGGCATATTTCGTTCTTTTGCCATCAGCCTCGTACGATTAAACCGCCTCCTTCCGGTGCTAATTTTAAAATCGATGCCTACCGTGAAGCAACGATTCCGAAGCTCGTTTTTAATAAGTACGAAATACGAGTAGGCAATACAATATCGTTGAAACGTTACCCGCATTGTATCGTTGCCGCGCGTATTTTATTCGAACGAAACGTTAAATATTAGCGGATATTTTCCGTCGTATTCGAAATAAATTCCGAGTTTTCACGAACGTCCAAATAACAGGAACTAGCAGAAACGGTTTGCAAGATACGTATCGAAAATTGTTTTCAAGCCTTTTAGTGTATATCGCGATATCGCGGTGCGATATACGAAAGGCAGGGACGCGAGCTGCCCGTTGCGTCTGCGTCATGAAAATGCCTGAACGCGAGGTATACCTGAAGCTGAACGTTTCAGAGAGGCCGCGTTACATGGAAAATAGCCCGCTAACAGTTTGATGAGAGCCACGGGGTACGTGGAGCAAACGGGGTGGGCACTGCGCAGGATGGATGTAATTAAAGTGGTGACACGCTAGCCGTGGGGTATGTCTACCCCAATCCAAATCCTGCGCAACCCCCGGATCCCTGTCCCTCAAGATAATTCGGACACCGTGTAATCGATACGTTCTCGAGGCTGACGTACAGACAATTTCAAAAGGGATGATTCCCGGACTTCATCCAGCTAGTCGTCTAGCTGTCGTCCTTCCGTCATTATAAACCGACTTTCTTATCTATTTTTCTTCCGTCGCTTGGAAAAGAACCAAAGTAACATACACTGGTATAATAAAACGTAAAAAAATTATATCCGCTGAGATTGAAATACTGTAAACATGATACATCACGGTAATGAACGAAGCTTTATAAAGGTTGAATGTCGTTTGAAATTTTATGTCACCATTTGAAAGACACGCAATTAGAAGAATATACAAAACGTTCCGTTTGTTTAATTATTTTAGTTTCGTCTTTTTTTCATTTTTTCCTTTCCAGCGGATTCCAGGAAAAATTTGGTTGATGTAACTATACTGCCGTGTTTAATTGTTACGTAAAACTGGACAACCGAAACTAACTGGACTTTCATCTTTACGAAAAATTAAAAAGATCTCAGAGCTTTACCGGAGCCGGAAGTACGTTAAAAAGGTAAAATGAAATACGAGATTCAGAAATATCTACTCTTCCATAAAATTTGTTCGATTTCATTCTCCCTTCGATAGAGACTTTCAATTTTGAGACGTTGTACGAGCTCTGATGAAACTAAACAATGATAAGCAAGAAATATCGCGATACGTACATTCTACGCAAGTTTGACAACTTGTATTCAGCAAATTCATATTTATATTTATATACGAGGATCTAGGTTCATAGTTGTGTAATAACAGAGTCCGAAACACAACGGAGTTTGTAACGTAATGACAGTTTGTAACACAATGACAGTTTCAGATTACGGCATTATAAGTTTCGTGGCAGCCAGAATCTCGAAGTTTGAGGTTTTAGGTTGTTTTACTAGGAAACCAGAGCTAACGGTGACCCTTATCCCATGCATAGTTTCACCGTGCAAGATTCGCACAATGCTACCTTGTCCGCGCTAACTTAAATTGTGTATTTCAAGATACAAAAGCGTACGAGATATATGACTACTACTTGCGTTCCGTGAGAAAGAATAAATGATATCGAACTTTTGAAATAATCACTTTTATCTGATACGGTACGAAAATCATTTTCTCAAAAAAAAAAAAAAAAAAACAAAAAAAGAGAAGAGAAGCGAAGAGAAAGGAAGAAAGAAAGAAAGAAAGAAAGAAAGAGAAGAAAAAAAGAAACGATGAAAAAGGAACTACAGAAACAGCCACAGAGACATCGATCTCAAATAATAAAAATTGTTTGCAAAAGATATACGTTCTAAGCAGTACAGTTGTATTAATAAAAATATTAAAGCCAAACATTTTTTAAGAGGAAAGTTTTAGGTATCTAGCGCGAGAATAGAAACAGAGCTTATCGGACAATCGTGTCGCATGAAACAAGAAATCCACGGCCGACGTCCGTTTCGCTACGATGATTTGCATAGGGCAGTATATAAGCGGATCAACGAAATCAATTAATTACTGGCGTACAGCACGCGTCGAACCGCGAGGATTACGTCGTGATTACTGTAGGACCATCTGTTGAAACGCTTTAATGCCTTTCATGCAAATTTCCCACGTTGTTGTGTTCGTAGCGAAGATTACGTTCATCAGGAAGATTATGCAAAGTACACAATAATTATATAATCCCTCCTTTTACTGGCATACGATACCTCACGGTGCCGTCATCGCCGATGAAATAAATTCGTTATTGAGATTGCATTGAAGAGCATCCAACCAGCGGTAAGGCGGTTTCATCGATATGCACCGCTTATATTTCGCTAAAGAGATCGATCTAGGACTCGAAAAAATAACCGTGCCGAACTGCAGAACCGTTCGCTTTGATTTATACTAATTAATTTGGTAGACGATTTAACGATCACGGTATATGTATAGATATATATCTTAGGATTGTACTCTCGAATAGGGGATTCCTTCGAAGCCCACCACGTCTCGGATTAATTGCCTTAATCTTCCAACCTTCAGCTCCAACTTTGTAATTTCCTTATTTCTCCTTTTTTCTCGCCTAACTAACCGGCGTAAAAAGATACCGGAGGTTTGTTAAGCTACTGTTAAATTAAGGTTACTTTGGATACGAATAGCTAACTGGAAATATGGAGCAATATAATAAATCCCGGCTAATCAGCTTAATATTTCTGTAGTATAGAGGCTCTATAAATATAAAACTAAAATACTGCTGTTTAAAAGCACAAAAATGTATATAGAACAAAAGGGAAGCATACTCTTATCGAAGAAAGAACTTACCATCGAAAATATCCATTAGTCCGTTTAAAAAGCATGCTCTAGTAGTAGTAGTAGAATTAGTGTAACATACTCAGCTGAAAAGGGGAAAGATAAGAGTTAATTGAAGGGGTAAGCGTGAACTGAACATGGTATTCGCAAGCCATCACCAGAGAAATTCAATTTTCGTTTCCGTAAGACCTCCTTAAAATTATTGCACGTGAACGACTACCGATGAGAGAAGAGAAGAAATCGAGAGGAAGAAAGAACCTTCGCCCTGAAAGGAAACGGGCAGTCGAGTAAAGTGGCGGAAGTAAAAGTGAGATGTTAATCACGGCTCGACAGTTCATTAACGTTTTGATTAGCGCGTGTAGCCGTTCAGCAGTCCTCCGAGTCTTTCGAGCGCTATTTGAAGACGATCAAAGTTCCATGATTTGCTATGTCACTTTGTAGCCCTTCGAGTTGTCTTAATGAAGGCCAACGTTAAATTTTAATGGAGTAATTGTACTGCGGCAAACTCGGTAGCTTGGTAAATTAGTCGCAACAAATTCACATCATTATACGCTTTCTCGTTGCCGCCGCTCGTTCGTTTGGAAATCATCGATAATAACTTTCCAGTTTTACCGTATATCGAACATGCTGAACCTTCGTTACATTTTGACAAATGAGAAACAGGATGACTTATAAATGAAAAATTTGTTAAACGTTATTAAACATTATTAAACATTCTACGAAACTAGTCAAGAACATTTCCATAAAATTTCTGGCGAAAACATTAGTTTTGAGATCAAGGGATGCGCGTTTTGAGAACATATTCCGTAATTTTAATTGTACCGTTTCGGTTTATACGTGTTTGATAATAAGTATCTTTTATTTTACTACTGTTTAGTGTCTTGAATATGATCTTTACCTGTCGCCTTTAGTATTACTTGTTAGCGCATCTGACGATAGGTGGTAATTTTAATCAGAATAGTCGAAATTTCATAGTTTATTGCAATAGCAATTCGTGTGACACTTGCTGAATTGACAAGCGCCAGACCCGAAGGGCAGATTAATTATAATTCTACGTTGATAATAAGGTAAAGCGGCTTACGAGTACATACAGAGTTTGACAGGATCAGACACACGTGCAAGGTCCTGTAATCGTCTTAGGATGTTCAAGGATGAGACGAATAGCCGATGATAATAAATATCTAGGATGTTTCGAACTTGTGCATTGTAGTACAACCTGACAACTTCTCTTCGGTTAACTTCTATTAAACAAGAATTATTCGATAAAGGAACAGTTCAATGCTTAAATTCTATAATTTAAGAAAGAGAGATCAATGTAATTCCACTGTGTAACGATAATAATTAAGTTAAAAATATAAAAAGCGATCGGCAATCTAATGTTTACATATTGAAAGGTGTAAGTATTTTGGCGTAAATAGTTAACAAAAAAAAACTTTTATTAACCATTGTATGCTATTCATATATAGGAGAAGACTTCGTTCTTATCTGGTATTTTCGACTCTTGAAATTTCCACGAGAACGGGTCTTAATTTTTTTCACAAAGCTTATTCTCGGTACGTTAAATTCTTATGTTTGCTGAAAAGTGCATTCACTAATTGTAGTGGACATCATTACGCATTGTTTCCTTTACATTAAGGTCAGCCAAGGCAAATTATCTTTGAAACTGCAGTTTTTGTCACTCTCTAATTAACGACATCGTGCACGGTGTGAAACGCGTCTGTGGGCGTTAAGCTCCTTTATCCCTTGTAAGGTTGGGCGATGCAAGAATTAAAGGGAAGTGTAGCAAAATGGCGAAAATGTAGAAGACGAGGAGTTCGTGAACTAGTTAAGTGGCGGACCGAGTAAGAAGGAACGAAAGGAAAAGAAAGAAAAAGATAATGATCAGTTTATGAAGCTCGATCGACTATTCTGCGTAAATACGATCATTTACGCCACACACGTAAATTATTAAAAATATTAACATATATCGAAAGGAAACGTTTGCGTTTATTTTACTGTATTGTTCGAAAGAAAATAATCTGCAAATCACAAAATCTGAATGTAAACAGGAATATTCGACGTTACCGTTATTAAGGAGAACAATTTTTCTGACAAAATTACTGATATTCTATCATATACATATGTGTACACATGTACGTATTACATGTTCAATTTAATTGTATAAAAGTGTAGTTAACGCAATAACGATAACAAACGTTACAGTGGAAATACGAATAATCTTAAATGATCTTAACAAGTCTTGAATAATCGTCAATTAACGACGCCTAGTTGATAGCTTATAAAAGTTTAAACGAAATAAAAATTTGCTAATAGTATTTAAGCTACACGAGCCTAGCAATTTTAACAGTGTAATTTCAACTTCTAACGTAATGAAAGATTCGAGTAACCGTACAACTGAATTTTCCGTATTACTTTGGGAAAAAAAGAAATCGATCTTATTCGTTGCACGGTACTGATAGTACCGATCTACAGCCATTAAAGAAGTTTAAGCTATTCAAGCGAATGACGATGAAATTGCACGGGTGCAATCCACTCTGTCGTTCAGGCACCGTTTAATGGTTAATGGAGTTCCAAATCAAATTATTGGTAATGAGTAAAGTTGCTGAGGGCAACATAGAGAGCGCACGCCACTGAAGTGAATACCGCCTATAAATTATACAGAGTGCGGAGCACTTGCAACGTGTCTTTTGGGAAAATTAGCCGCAAGTATGCCATCCCAGGAACTTTCGCGCGTCTCTTGATATCTCATTAGGAAAATTGTACTCGCGAATATCAACGAGATACGTCTAAACGTGGGAAATGGTCGATTATGTACCGATTAATCGCTCGATCATCCGGAAATTCGGAATTTTACTCGATATTGAACGTTTGCCAGCGGTAGAAACAAATCGAGACGAGGATACGATTTATTTTCAGGAAAATACATTCTCGACGGTCTTGTCGCGAATCTGTCTCCTCCACGGAACGTTAAATCGTTGTTACGTTGTTTCATCGGAAGATTTCCGTTACGTTGCTTTCCAACACGATATACAGCATGGTAGATTCGCGACCTGGAATTGGCAATTAACGCTGTCACCGGTGTATAATCGTATCTCGAGAAACGCGTAATTTATCGACTCAAACTCCTAATTGGCTGCGGTATACGTCATGTCGTTAGAGGGCTGCGCACAACTAATTCCTGCAGTCTAACTTCGACATGATGTACCAGCTACGTACCGAACTAGGCACTGTACGAGCACGTGGTGTACACAGAGCTCGACAGACTCCACCTTCTCCTCCACCTCCGACGTCGTTCGGCATATAAACATCTGTTGCAACTGCTAACTTCCTGTATTGTTACTTCCGGACCACTGAGCTTCCTCATTAAAAGCGTAGTTAATTACTGTTTAAGAGAAAAACATTGGTGTCGTCGTGTATTCCTGAGTACGATAATAAACTGTTTACCGTTTTCGCAATATTAAACCGAGCTGCTCTAAAACTATTTTTGAATTGTTAATGAGATGCGGTTTTATGTTACTTTCCAGCGGCTACGGTTTATAATATACTTTGCATTTCGTTCGAACGTGACATAAGTCTATACCGTTTTATATGTATATACATTAAGTAGGTTGCATTAAGTACCGGTATTCGACCAAGTCACATAAACTTTCATAGCCACATATGCCATCTTTTTAAAGCTACCATGAGACTACTTAAATTTCAAATACGTATTAGAAAACCTCTTGAATGGCATATATTTCAGTGTATATGAATTTATATGTGTCACGTATATGTGTACTTCTACTATTGCCAACAATGAATTCTTGTCTTCGAGCAAATTGCGATTCTTGTCAATGTTACCGGCAAGTATCTAACTATCATCGAGAAATCATTGGAAAATTCGAATAGCTACCTCGAAGCGTGATTTATCAGGCATTAGGTTAATCTAACGAATCGTTAAAGTTCGATCCATCGGGAACACGTCGAACGTACTCGTGTCAACACACGTGACACAAGACCCTACGCTTCCAGCCGCCCTTCCGACCGCTACCACGGACGATCGCTTCATGTCTCTTTCATGAGGCGGTGCTGTAATAGGTTCGACGTGAGGCAGAAGTGAAAAGGAGCGGCGCGTTTACATCACCGTTGTTTATCTGCCTTCCAGCGTACGCTGGAAGAAACGATGGTCGTCGTGGAGGCAGAATAAAGTTCTACGGTTGTTCCTTCCGGGTGAGTACTCCGCGTCGTTAGAAAGGCGTCCAACTGTCTGAAAGTAGAAAGAAAGGAAGAACCGAACGAGGTGGAGGAATCGTGAGAAAGAGGCCGAGAATAGGGGCTATGCTGGATAAAAAGGAAACGAACAGCGAAGGAAGAGAAAGAAGCTCGGATAGGATAGGGAGGAACGAAGAAAGCGGACAGAAGAGAAAAAGGAGAGTAAGAAGCTGAAGGCATGCTGTGTTCATATATGAGGCTGGGAAGACGATGCCTGCGATTCTTCAACCCCGTTTTGATCAGCTCGGAGGAGTAACAAGGATGAGAGATGAAAGCACGTTGACGAGAAAGAAAGAGAAAGAGAAAGAGAGACAGACAGACTGACAGAGACAGAGCGAGAGGTGAGGTAAGGTGAGCTGAGGTGAGGCTATGGAGCGAATCGCCATGGCAACGGCTTCACCACGGATTCCATTTACCTATCGCTATGGAAACGTAGGGTGGCGCTCAAAGCTGCACAGAGAGAGAAAGGGAGGGAGAGGGAGAGAGGGAAAGAGAAAGAGAGAGAGAGGAACTGAGAGGAAATAAGAGAGAAGGAGATGGTGACAAAGAGAAACGACGGAGATGAAGAAAAAACAGAGATGGAGTTACAGACTAGAAGGTAGAGAAAGAACGAAAAAGAGAAACGATGGGAGGAAAAGAAGAATATAGAATGGAAAAAGTAGGTAGCTCATGAAGGAAGGAGGATAAGAAACAGTGGTTGGAGAAGAATTGAGGATGTACGATCGAGAGAGAGAGAGAGAGAGAGAGAGAGAGAGAGAGAGAGAGAGGTAGTTGTCAGATATGATAACACACCTACGTATATATCGATCATCTATCTGGCCGATGTTGTACGCATCTTTGCGCGTCGTGAACACATTCTGTAACTTGTATCGTTAAAGATCGATGATAATTATCCGTCACTTTCTATCCTCCTTAAGTATTCCAATAAAATTCGATGATCTCCCACAAATCATCTACCTCGTTATGATAAAAAGTGAATAATTAAGGTAATGATGTATTAAATTATCTCTGACTTTATTATATGTATGTACCTATATCAAACATAATTCTCTCTCTGTTTATAAACTTTCATAAATTCTTTTAGCGATATTTAGCCTGATATTTGAATGTAACACAAGATGAAATTCTTTCAACGGATTTTTGTATGAAAAACGATTTTACGTACATGTCATGTGTTATTAAACAAACTTTAAAACTTTTAAAGATTGTACACAGCTTCGAATGAAATAAAGAGATAGGTGAACATGTTTTAGTCTCCGAAGAGTTTAAGATCAATATTCCATGAACTGTGCGAACGCTTTATCGAATACTAAATACTATGTACTGAATACAAAATTTTGTAGCAGTATATAGCTTATAATATTTCCTTTACGTAGTTTAGCAGATCTTAAAGAAATGAATCATGAAGTGCTGCGATCGACTCTCAACTATTCGATTAAAAAGAAAGAAAGGTATAATAAACAAAGGAAGTAGACGATAATATTGAAATAAACAAATAAAGAGGAAAAAGAGTAATTATTGCTAATTTGATTTGACAGAAATAAAATGGAAATCAATTAAACAGTAGAATGCACATAACCGTCGCTAATTTTAAGCCTCCCCTAAGCGGCAACTCGTGACAGTTGTCTCGGGGTAACGGCATCCCTGTCATCCAGAGCAAACGCTACCCCTACAACGTGACTTTGCATTAATTGTTACAAAATTATGTAAGGCTTCAGTTTGTTAACGAAAATTACTTATACCGTGTTTTGTGTATTTTGGTAATTAATCGCTGAACGTTCCTTGTAAGTCTGTGCATGCAGTAATAATATCACGAAGGGTGAATTTCGAACGGGTATACAATTTGTTTATGAATTTGTTAAATTGTACTTCATCCGTAGCCTGTGTAACAACTTCGAGTTTACCGATCGTTTAATCTAATTAGTAATTCCGCAGTAATCTTGTTACGAAACTCTTCGTGAAGTTGCCATCGATGCGACTGAATATAGTTTGCGAACGACCAGACAGACGTCATCTACCAGATATTCACAGGACTAGCGCCGAAACTGTCAATAATAGTGTTAGGTCCGTTAAGACAATCGAGCAAACGATTGCTACTTGACATTTATCATCGATTTATTATATCAGCATAGGGGAGCCAGTCTAGGGCATGCAGGAATGAATGCATGAAGGAATGCAAGTAGAAACCCGACTTTATGAGTATACATCTACGTAGATATATGCATACGCAGAATTTAAAAATGTGAATTAGACGCCTTTAAAATATATAATATTCACGGAAAGAAACAAGGACTGCTGTATCGATAAAAGCCTAAAATCAATCTTTTCGAAGAAAATGTATTACTATATTATAATTAAAGCAATCAATCAGGGACTATAAGAAGTAAACTTCTCTCCCATTTTTATTATCAATTCGAATGACTATGCGCAAAGCAATTTTTATTACGCTACCTGTACGCAGTGTTACAGGATACGACAGTGTCTGTAATATTGATTTCAAAATGTGTCTGACAGTAGATAATCCATTCTCCTGCGCGTTCTATCTCTCCTTCCATTTTCCTTGTCCTGTATTTCCTGTGTATTCTAGTTATACAAGTCAGATACATCTTGCTGTGACGTTTAATATGTGCGCTCTTTTGAAATTTTGTTTAAAAAGGAAAAAATTGGATTAATACAAATTTTGAAAATATATCAAAGCTTCGTCCAACGCTTTCGAGATATATTCGTTTACTGCATTATGAAAAGTAAAAATTTCTTGTCTACACGATGCAAAAGTTTTCCATATAAAAACATGTACTAATATTAGAAAAAAATGTAATGTATACATGTCGAAGATGTTAGTTTTTTTTTTAATAATTACACTGTATTTCCTATCTGCTTATTTAGCTCAACAAATTTCAGCAAAGCATAGACGCGTGTACGTCGTGATAAGGTTTTGTATATATTATCTCTTATTCGAGAAAACGTGACTTTCAGTGAACACGTGGAATTACTCAAGGAGCCTTCCCTCCTCCTGCATAGACCATTTATTTTAAAGTTCAAACGGAATGGTGGAATAGCTAGCATTTAAAGATAATCTTACACGGACGTTTGTCAAAGTATAAACGTACAAATGAAGAAAAATCACCTTCCATTAACTCCACTCTATCTATCTGAAAGTAAAAACGTCACATTATATTAGACCATAACCAAAATAAAATTTTTTAATTCTCGATATCTCGGCAACAAATTGAATCTAGAATAACGGTTATACAAAAGTAAGCGTAGTGTGATTTCACTTTTTACTAGTCTCTATTCGATATCGATATTTCGACGTTACATCATCATTCGTGGCAACGACACACGCTTTAATATCATAGTTGATAAGAAGAACGGAGCTTTTATCGAACAAGATCGATCACGCTAGCCTACCAATTACACGATCCTCATAACCTCTTCCATCCGACAATACTTCATCCCCTTTTACTTTTGGAATACGAATGGACCAGTTCCACGTGGGAAGGTAAGCGGATTGAGATGGAATTGAAGTTGGTCCCGGTGAATGCTTTGAAGGTCCTGCAGAGGGAGTCGTGCCTACGAATTATATTACATCACGTTACCGCACTCGTGGACCTTTCAACCCTTTAATTGCTACCACTGAATTCATCGTTAACAGGTATGTATGCGTCGCCTCTTCAAAGTAAACCAACCGATCATCGTCGGTGAAACGATTTCGAACGCGTCGATTAATCATCGTGGTTCAAATGGAAGAAGAGCCGTTAAAAACGAAGTGTTAGCAGATTCATCCAGGGAAAAGTGGTTTTTTAATTAAGAACCTTGACGATTTTTTATCTCGTATATATGGTAAAAGTATTGAATTAATCTTTTCCTTTTTTTTTTTTTTGTTCTTTAATAAAAGTTACGTTTGAAGATTTATCCGACAGTCAAATTAATCTAATACGGTTTCTTCGTAAATTCGCTGGACAAGTTTCAATAAAACTTTGACAAAATTTTGATAACACAATTTGCACTCGGTTCTTCGTTCCGATATATTCTCTTCCGATTATTCTGAAGTCGCCACAATAACTGCAAAACTTAGTAACCATTCTGCTGAATTCAACGGGTTACGCTATAGTCAACCAAGCATACGTGTACCTGTTACGTATCTTAATACGATTGCGGAATTTTAACCGAGCACGTGTGTAATAATTGAAGTAGCCGCTCTAATTAGTCACACGTAGTAATCTAATAGATAATAGTTTGCAAGATCTAAGCGATATTTTCAAAATTGTTTGACTATTCTGAATAATTGTAATTACAATGTAAATTTATCGCTCCTTAAGGATGTAATTATAAAAGTAACAAAAGTAAAAGTTCGCATAATTTATCCAACGTTGTGTAATAGAGAGAAAAAAGAGAAAGAATGTAGAGAACGCACCAGAGATGGGAAAGAGCAAGAACATGATAGAACTCGTGTCCTTTGAAACGCATTTGAACACATAAGCGCGTTTAAGCTGTTGGACTTTCTGTCTTGTCTCCTTCCCTTTTCAACATTTCTGACTAACCCTTCGATGGACACTGGCGATGGCGAGAAGGGTGGTCCTGGACGTAATTAATTGCGATTTCACTCTTTCCTGCACTTAATGCCGTCGTCGGTCTGCGGTTGTCCTCCCACTCTACTTGCGTCCGGCTAAATCGCAATTACTCAGAGATGCGGCACCGGTTTGTTGGAAAAGGCGCACTCCAGAAGGAGAAAAGGACAAGAGCGATGTGGTGAGAGTAGGTTATTTGTCCTTTTCAAGTTTCTGCTACCAAGGTTTCTGCTCCGGGTTCTGGCAATCGATACTTTTTTCGTTATTCCTTAGAATCATCGCTTGATTCGCTTATCCGACACGAAATCGTGAAGCGAATCAAATTTTCTAATTTTACCAAAACGTATAGGTACTTACACAATTAGAAAAACCTGCATTTTATTAACGACAGTTTAGAAAGAAAACTCGTAAACACGATGTATACTTTAAGGACAACCGCGAAGAGAAGTATCGCTTATGTGGCAAAATAGTTCGCGTTACTGTTTATACTATGTTTCGATTTCATTCCAAAACAAGAAGACCAAGAAAATAAATTACTCCATGCGGCACTTTACTTTCCGCAGTTACATCTTCGGCACGGCAAATTAATCACTCCGTTAGCATCTTCTAGTCGCGCGAATTGCTACGCACAGGAAAGAATTCCACTCATTAGATGGCCATGCAATTAAAAAGACTGCGCGTTCGGCCAAAACAGATAACGAAGAAGAAGTAGGAGCAAAAGTTCAACAACCCTTCTCCTCTTTAATTCTCCTAGTCGGTTCCGTTGGCTGCACCGTTCCACGTTCGTCTACCTCATCCCCTGTTGGCCATTCGATTTGCATTCTCTGCCGTAAAGCAGGGAGAAGGAACGCGAAGAGGCATGAGGTAAAAGGATGAAGAAGATGAAGTTCTAAGAGGAACGCGTCTTTTTATAATTGCAAAACGTTCGTTGACCAAGCAAAGGGAAGACATTTTGAATCATGAAACTGGCAAGATAGAGGAAAGATCGCGATTTTTACTTTCACGATTTTTAAGCTATTTTTGATCGACATTCGATATTCAGCATTGCTTTATTTCTTTACAATTTAATTAATCATAATAGTACCGTACATGGAAATTAATTATTGAAACGGTATGTGTAGCGGTTACTTTTAATTTTCGTTAATTAATTACAATATAAGAGAAGGGAAGGAAAGATTTTACAATCGAAATCATTTTGCTCGTATGGTTATAGTATTTTGCTCAACGTGAATCGCAAGATTTCGAAATTTTAATAAGTCATGAATTTCATATTTTATTATGTACGAGTTAAAGGGCATTTGAAAGTTGCTTATTATGTTAATGTTATTGCAGTTGCTCGCGATAAATCAACCACCGCGCTATCTGATCTAAAATCGACAAACTGTTCAGCTAGTCATAGCGAACGAGTTCATTTACACCTTGTTGAAAACGTGAGAAAGTGATTCATTCGACTGAGGGTAACATCCTTCACGTGACCGGAAATATTGGTCACTGTTAACCGGGGCACATTTGGGGCGAGCTGCAGTTTCAGCTCCGATAGGCGGCAGCATCGCTGACATTAGCTGTAGAAGCTTCCGAGCTTGCAGCTTGTGGCGCCACCCTGCTGAAAAGCTCGGAAACCGTTATCAGCCAGTGTTTATCAGTCTCGGGATCTCGTAATTGAATTCGTGTAGAACATACCACGTACAGTGTACAGTGCTTGCACATATATTACGCAACTGATATATGTTTATTACACAACATGTATATCCTGCCTTAAATTGCTTTACTTTTTCCTCTATATCCCTACAAAATAATTAAAACAGTACGATCGTTCTATGCGTGATATCTTCAAAAAGTTGTCTTACTCGAGTTTCTTCTGTAAAATTGATAAAATAGACGTTTATTACGCTCAAAATAAGAAATAATTACAACGTTGAAAAACAGTTACCAATGATCAACTACGATATTGCGTTATCGATTCTTAAGTTCATTGATTTTGAACCGTTGACATTACGTTTAACCGCGAATTAGTATGGAATAACGAGATACCAGGAATACAGACGTTTAAAGTCACCCTTCGATGTGATAAATCTGGTGTTTCAACATTTTACGAGCGGACTAGTTCCAAAGGTCAACGTCTTTGTCGACATACGATGACGTCGAGCAGGATATCCGGTGCTTGGTTCAAGGTCACTTCCGGACGTCCAATCGAGCACCCCTTCTTACTCCATTACCAGACGCCGCGCACAGAGGGCAGCACTTGCTTCTCACCCCCTGCCGATCGATCGTCAGATTACGTTTCACCGGTTTCCCTCGTCACGATAGTCTGATTCCGAATCATTTAAAACGTTTTACAACCAGTCGCGCGATCGCTGTTTGAAAACCTGTCATCGTAACTGCGTAAACTTTACGACCGGTGCCGCATGAAAGCAGCGAATAATGTGAAACCAGTAGCGCAGTTCCTAATCCTAGATAGACGATCCGTGTAACTCGTGTTGTACAGGATATACGTATATACACAACCAGCCAACTTTGTGGATAAATATGGGCTATTAAACGTAGAATATTACACAGCTGTCTGTAACTGTAACGCGCCGCTGTAACGTCGTGATATTTGCATGCGCGTGCCACCTCTTAAATGAATATCTCTACAGTTGTATTCATTACCGGCACAAAGCGATACGAATCTCAAATATCACAACTCATCTTATCGTAGAACTGTGTTTTTAATTAACTTTGCACGAATAGGTTTTCGATCTCTTTTTGTATATATTATTGATTCTTGGTGCAACAAGAAATGGGTAGTTTTTTCTCCTTTTCATCCATTCCGACTCTCATCGCTAAATCTTTTTTGCAAATAACAAACTTCTTCACTTTCCTATATTTAATATCAATATCAAGCGCGTTTACTTTATAATTATAAATATCAATTATTTCAAAACAAATTTAATATCACAACAGAAAGGGATATTTAGGTACTTCAGGGATAAGTAATACGAGAAATACCGTAAAGATTGCTTTTAAAATCTAATAACGTATTCTCCGTGTTTAAACTAATACAATCGAAAAATTTTATATTGCTAATATAACGCGTTCCCAGCCGTTATAATAATATATAATAATATATTCATTCCACGAAACATGTACTTCTTATATTCTCTAAAACTATAAACGACAGCGATTGCACGACCATGTGAAATGGAAGGTAATCTTATCGAGGTGGCTATTTAATACTTTTAAACTACCGTTGTCACAGTTTGACGCGAATCACTTCCGAGTATTTCCTTTATAAACATTATCGTATGAGCGAAACGAATTTACCATGTACGTATAATCGTACGTATAGCGAGTGATGCGAAACTAACGCGAATTTAGACAGGGACGCACTTACTATATTTAGATGCGATATGAAATCTAAACTGAGAAAATAAACTGATGGTTAAAGCAACCTTTGAGAGGAAGCAGACTATTAAAGTTTATATACTTCATTATCTTTGTCATCGTTATCTTCTATACGGGCATAAATTGGCAAACATCGTTCCCACAGGTTGCTAAGCTTGCTCGTAGACGCACGTCTATACAGCTTAAACCTTCGATCCCAGAGCATTACTCGTCATATGAGACATCCATTAAATTCAGTCGTAAAACATCGATCACACACTCTCGATAACGTCTTTCGGTTCACGTTTCACGTTCGTTTTCTCTGATTTTTCCTCTCTGTTCTTGCTTTTTTTCTCGTTAATGCTCTTTTCCGTTATACTCACGGTAACGACAGACACGCCGACGCCTAAGGGCCGTTCACGTTTACGAGCGTAGAAGGAGACTGAGATATCGACGGAGAAAATGAGTCGGAAAAGTGCGACGGGAGTACCCCTGGCGATCGTCATTGCTTGACCCTTCTCTCGCCATTTTTCCCTTTTCTCTTTCCTTTTTTATTTCTTTCCACATCTCCGATGTTCTCTTTTCTATCACACCTACACGAGGCGCATGTACAGGGGAATGGTTGTCGCAGAACTGCAGTGACACCATCCTCCAGTGGAAAGCTGCTGGGGGGAACTGGCGTTGAACCCCTGATAAGTGCTCGATTCCATTCTCATCCTCTCGGGAACAGTTACACGGATTACATTCACTATGGTCCGATAATTTTCGTTGAAAAGCGAACGGCCGTACCCGTACCCGTTACCGCACACTATTTCTATACCGCGACAAGACCGTGCGCGCCGCTCTACACCGCTTCAACTCGATTTCCTAGGAAATGAACCATAGAGGCGTACGTTTCTGTAATTACGTGACGGGATTCGTAATCTCGCCGAGCATGTAACGCAATTTTGACAAGAGCTCCGTTCATAGAGTAACCTCCAACGTAATGGATTAAAAAAGAAAGATACGTAAACTTCGATTTATGGTTTGTAGGCTATATCATAATGGATTATTTTTATCTAGATCCTAATTGTACTTGTAATTTTTAAACACATTCTATATCGTACACGGCGATTGTATACGATGAGTTATCGTCGAGACACTAAAACATTCTTCGATAAAAACAACATAACTTATACGGTATAGGAACTCTATTCCGCAACCTAAGTGTTTCATCTGCATATAAATAGCAAAGCATTTCTTGTAGAGCGGAAGTAGCTCTATCGTGATCGATCGTTCTCAGACATTTTTCCGTTCACAAATAGCCGGGAAATTAATGGGGGACCAGTCACGACCACGTTGATACAGCCAAATAGATCGTGATAGAGTTGGAATGTTTCTCGCAGTTAGACCACGAGAAATCGAATTTTCTTATAGCAGGAAAGTCCCCAGGGAGCGGATGTTGGTGTACGGTTGTCCTCTTGCCGCCGTTTTAGGAAACATAGTTACACGCGTTTTCCAACCCGTCACCGGATATATCTCTAAGTCATTTCGCGCCTCTGTTCCGCGCATATCCATTTTTTAGTCGGATTCGCGACACCCGTGGGGTCCCAGCTGCACTCCATTCCGAGGAACAATCTCTGCATATTTGAAATCTATCCGCGATTCTATGTGTTACACATAGGACATCCAAACAACCACGTGTATTCCTTGGCGCAACAATGAAAGAGATACGTATGCAGAGATTGGGTGAAACGCTGCAGGAAATCCCGCATTGATGTTTTATGGATATTTATAAGTTCTCGAGAACGCCCAAGGGACGCGCTGGCATCCGCTTCTCTTAAAGTGACGGGCGGGAGAAAGCCAGAAAATCGACTATTTCTACCGTTTTGACTGGTGAAATTTTCAAGAGGCCATCATTGATTTTACCCCCCTCGTGCCTCGAGCGCCACCCTTATTCCACTCTCCGCACCTCGCTCGCCCTTCTCGAGCCGTTCCCCGCATCGATCACCACAGTACTGTCCACGCAAAATAACGATTAGCTCGAGAGCACGAAGCTCTATCGGACACGGCCGGCATATGCCGCCCGTATTCTTCGAATCGTCAGCCTGGACGAAAAATCGAACTTGTTGTTGTTCCTACTTTTATATCTATACACACGTTTCCCCAAATCTTGTTGCTTCCATCGAATTCTACCAATCTACGTTTTAATCATTTCTATCCTTCGTTATCGTAGCAATATTTCAGCATTTAGTCTATTAAGTTCTAGCCCAATTAACTGACCCAACTAACTAGCAAACTATTCCGGAGATACTCGAAGGAAATTCAATTTTGACTTTGAGTAAAACTTCGAGATTTCAAAGACACGAATGTAAATGCGGAGGACGTATGCTTTATTTACCAGGTATTTTCATAGGAACTCTCCTTTGTCTCTGTGGCGTGATTCGAGTGGTCGATTGCAATCTACTACCTATCTACCCCGATAGAAACTGAAGTCAAATACGAAGACGATCTTCATGAACATTTCAGACGCATTGATCGATTTTTACAAAAGTCAACAAAGTCTCAAATTAATTCGATCACTCGTCAGACAGAAGATTTGTCGACTCACGATTCCATGAGCTTCGTGCATGATTCGGAATACACACGGACTGAATACACTCGCGCCATCGATGTTAATGGAAAGGGATGGACGACAGGGGATGAAACCGAAGAGGGTAGCCGTGTTAAATATTTAAAATCGTGAGTTACGTTACCGCGCATATAGGTGTCACATTATCGATAAAGACATCGAGTCCCAGGTGCACTGTACGTGTTTACGAGTCTCGGAACGGCGTAACTTCGGCAGCCGGTAACTTTGAAGGTTATGTTTTGCTGACTACAACGAATGCACCAGGTGCGCAGTGCCCTTCTCGCGATCCTTTGCTCGAAAGATTTTTTAAGTCGTTCGTTCTCAAATAATACCCTAGAGCTATCTCTTTCGGTTCAAGTAACCGACTCGATATGCCGACCTTTATACAAACTAATGTATTTTCGATTTTCTAATAAAGTATCAAACGATCGATTTGTCGATCAAATACGCGATATTAAACTTTAGAAAAATTCACCGATTAATTGATTAATTGACAGAGTTCGCATCGAAATAAAAAATAAAATAAAAGTGAGATAAAAAGTTTCTTTCTCGTTAAATCATTTTAACGTACATTCCAAAGCTTCACGCGCGCTACCACTTGACATTTTCCACGTTACGTAAGACGTTCGAACGACCGTGTTCTTGGAACAATTTAGCAACAGTGTCGCTGATATTGGCGATCGAATCATGTAAGTCGACCCTTACTGTTTTCAGAGTGTTCACTTTCCTCGTTGGCCTTGGTCGGCAGTCAGCTTAGAAACTGTATGGCGGGATCTCGGACCATAAGGGGTAGGTTCGATGTAAGGGGATAAGGTGGACAGTGTCCTCGTGGGGATTGGAACGGCCGAAGCGACCTGCCACTTGGCACGTGCGTGAAGCAGTTACTTTAATTCTTTATAAGCGAGACACCGTTATCGAGTTAGGTCAACCCAAAAAGGAGAAAAAAGATGTTTGACTTACGGCGCGATACAGGAAAAACGGATAAGCTTCCCGCACCGAAGACTATATCTTCGTTCATCCAGATGACAACGACAATACCAGCATTGATAAAACTCTCGTAAATATGTTTCTTACAACTTTCATATTTCTTTTACGAGACAATGAGCGTATACTCTACGTTAATATCGAAGAAAGTACGACACTGCGGCGCGATCGTTAAATCAAGTCCTGTCGTTGAACGAAAATTTCATTGACCGAAATTAAACGGTTTCGAAAACCGTTAAAACCATTTGATTGAAATTTGTTTACGGACGGAGGAAACTTTTTCAGCGGAAAAAGAACAATCAATTAACTATACAGTTCGGTATCAGAAATAGGATCGTGTAGGAATTTATGAACGAATTATCCTGACAGGCGACGAGAGAATCTGACCACCGGATTGGTTACTCGTTCGACTTCTCACTTTATATCTGACAACTTGGCTCTTGAATAACGATCTCGTCCAATTTTGGTGCCTTGGCTCGCGAAATGGCGCAACCGCGAATAGATAATATCGGAGGTGGACATATGCAAATGGGCTCGTTGTATCATTCGACCGTAATGCCATATACGTAGATAAAGTTATGTCGAACGTGACGTCAATTATACAGAAATCTGGAGTGATTTAGGTGGATGAAAGTTTTTACGAAGCTGCTACCTTCTGATAGTTTCGTATCGTACATGGGCACCAGCCCAGTCTGCGTCCGTTTAATTACCAATGCCTCTGTAATGATGTCGAACGCCGTAACGGGGATAATTTTATTCGGAACAATGTATATATATTTTCTACGTTTGCATAATTTCTCGTTATTTTAACGTGATACGACGCTTAAGATGATTTTGGAACGTGACGTATAAAACACCTTTCTTTCACAAGCGATATTTTATCGATCGATATTTTACGTTGGAATAGCCAAGTTATAAACGCGAGTTGCATAAAAATACAATTTGTGTATGTGTATAACTATTCGGAGCGTAGGGTCGTAAACCATCTTCACTCGGATGGAAACAACGCGTATCAAACGAACGCACGACACGATGCAAGTAATCGTTTTAGCTGGTCCCCACGGAACGAAGAACAGAGTCGTAGAAGTAGCTGCGGCAGTCAAGGGACGAGTGATTTATCCAAAGTCGCGTTTAGCAACAACCACCTTAGATTAACCGAATTACCGGATCTCGGAGGCGGACGAACGGCGGCCAAAGAGTAGGAACGTCGGTATCCGGCATCCCCGACAACGATGGCGAGATCCTGGTACAAGGTAGGTTTGTCATTGTACCCTCCAGTGTTTAATTAGAGGGAATATCGACCGGCATGGAAAGGGTTGGGGCTTCGATCGGTCGGTCGGTCGGTCGGTCGGTCGATG
>NT_176554.1:575171-576427 GCF_000188095.3 Bombus impatiens | reverse complement strand
GGTGGGTGGTTGTGGGTGTGGATCGAGGATAGGGGAGGAGGAGGTTAGAGGTTGGAGGGCACGTCTCTAGATAGGCCCCTCACCTGCAATTATCCAATCGCGTCACGGTAATGGATTACCGATTGGAGAGAAGCGGAGGTTCCCCGTTCGATTCGGTCGTCGGGCAGAGCAGAGCGGAGCGGAGCGAAGCGAAGCAGTCGGGTATAGCGGAGAGGCAACCACCGTCTCGCCATCCACCGCGCTCCAGGGGCAATTTACCTCGCCAATCTATGCCACGTAATTGGGAATTTTATAATATTTTTGGAAGCGAGCCAGTCTCGCTCGGCAAGAGCTAGGCACACTAGGAAAGAACGAGAGGGACACGCCGACCGAGGGAAGAACAGTGGAGAAGGATGGCCACGGGTTATACCGAGAAACGGAGGGCCAACAGCCTCTAGGGAAGATAGATATCCTCTTTTTGAGGGCCGCACCGCGCCAGATGAAAAATGCACACGGCTAAAATTCACCACCGCAAAAAGGGTGCGAGTGATTTGGAAGCATACCAAATTGTAATCGTCGGAAATCGACGATTAATTTATCACGGAAGTACTCCCCCCCCCCNNNNCCCCCCCCCCCTGCTGCTCCTACGGCATCCTCAACTCCCCTTCAACGTCCACTCCGACTCTGCTTCTTTCTTACTCGTCTTCCCATTATTTTCCTCTTACTATTCCATCATAATACTGATCGTACGAAGATGAATAACGAGGAATGACTTTACCTTTGTTTGCCGACAACAGGTCGACGTTGGGGTAATTCGTGGTATAATCGTGCGCACACGTGCCACGCGATCGAAGATGAAGGATACGAATATTTAAAGGATACGCGTGCTTTTACTTTTCGCGCCCGTGATACGACGATCAATATCAAACGCAACCGGACTGAAGATCAAAGCGGTATTTCCATCGAGGAAATCGAAGCTTGGATTAGAACAAGTTAACGAAGGAGATAGGTACGCGAAAAGATTGATGCGCTTACAGCATATTGAAATCGTAAATAGCCCGCGAGCCGTCGTCGAAACGGCGTGCTGTGGGAACGCAGGGAAACAAAAGTGCTTTCTGATCGCGGCACTCGCTAAAAGCATCTATGGACTTTGAAAGTACGATAATAACGTTGGGTTATATACCAGGTTAGTGCAGCTGGTAGGAGTGTGGTGTGGTATCGTTCTGGTACGGCCGCCGGCAGCAACGGTACGTCGCACGTGAAACAGGCACGGCTCG
>NT_176554.1:574832-575159 GCF_000188095.3 Bombus impatiens | reverse complement strand
GAGCCACTTTATATTCAAAGCGCAGGCGGACGTCTCTGAAAATGCAATCGCAAAATACAATACCGTGCATTACCTATACCCTAGTGCGCCCCAGAAAGAGATATCGTAAAAGATGATGTTATACATTATGCGGCGCGAGGCTTCCAACTCCCTCCCCGCTCTGTCCCTACTAAAACCCGCATCCCTTTGCCGCTTCACCGGTTGCTGCAACGTCCGTACCACCGTCGACCGATACGTTAATAAAATTCGATAGTTGAAAGGGGCGCGCTATGGATATACGTACTCCACCCACGATATTGGAGTATCCCCAAGGAAAATCCTATTCCA
>NT_176554.1:548728-574512 GCF_000188095.3 Bombus impatiens | reverse complement strand
CGAAGATATGTGAAAAATCGTTCTCGAAGTCTCCGGGCTTTTATTATTTATCGGCCGTACCGTTTGTTCGCGTTGGGACCGGAAACAAAATTCCTTGACCATTTCCGTCGAACCTGGGCTTGCACGGGTATGGTATTCCTCGGTTCGAACCTCGTACCAAAGCTTTTACTTGTTTTCAGTCGGAACGAACGTTCCAACTCCAAAGGGTAATATCTTCGTCTCTTTGTAATTAGTTTACCAAATGAAAATTTATATCGTGTTTCATTTCCCCTCTGACTTCTTTCGACTTTATTTTATTCGTAAAAACTCAAGACCGTCGGACTTTTCTCTTTCTCGTGTGTTCTACTTGGCCGTGTAGTTCCGCCAAGTCTGAAAATTAAGCTTTTTCGTCATTTGCGAGAGTTGGTCGGAACAACACTGATAAAGACAAGAACTTAAGTGATTAAGCTGTACGAAAGGAAAGCCTCAGCGGTTTGGTGGTTTGCATTAACGGTCTTGACTGTAGGAAAGTGGGACGTATTTCACGGGGAATTGCTGTCTACATCGACCATTGAGTAAGAAATAAAGCTACAGCAATGGGCATTATACCCATGCTTTCGGTTCAATTACAAGCTGGTAGTCAAGTTGTTAACATTTCTACGCGTTTCATTAAATCACCTTTTCACACCGCAAAATATATTCCTCATCGTTGTATTTTCATCGGCGCGTTATAGATCGTATTTTTTTCGGCCGAACCGATGCGTATAAATTCTCCAAATACTTCATAGTACTTCCATACGTGTACAAGCAGCCCGAAGCTTGCGTATGAATAAAATATGTATGCTAGAAATTTGCAATTTTTCGTTCGATCGAAACTATTTGAATATTAAAGTCGCCTCGTGGATTCGTTTACGATACGCGAGCCTAAGTTTTAAAGTAAATGATACGAAGCGAAAAACAAGAGTAGTAAGTAAACGTAAAGTAGTAAGTAGTAGCAGAGTATCGACAATACGTACAGGAAAAAAAAGAAAAGAATAGAGAAAGGAAAACGATAACACGATCTCGATTTTCATGGAGATTTCATAACGTAACACACGGTTGAGCGTGGTGAGAATTGTACACGCGCGTATCCGTATACGCTATCTCATGCAAAGGAACTCGAACGAAAGCTTTCTTCTCGGTGACGCCGACGGGGCAATACCTAGTTCCCCGCTAACCCGAGTTCTTTTCAATCCGGCAAGAGGAAGAGTTCAAAGGGAGGAATATAAGGCTGAGGTGTAGGAGGGGAACCGCTTCACGACCGTTCGTTATCAGGATGTGAGAATCGCACGGGTGGGCATGGATAAGCCGGCTGCACAATGAGGTAGAATGTAGATCGTCGAAGTCGGGGGTGGAGGATACGAGCAAAGAGGACTACGAAGAGAGGTGAAGTCGGACATAGGAAAGGAGAGAAAGGGAGAAGGAGAGAAGCGGAAGAAGGTAGAGATGGAGAGGCTCGAGCGCAGAAACGACGGTAGGAAGGGCCAACGGCGAAGTGCAGTTAGGGGGCGATCAGGATACAGAGAGGTCTGCGGCACCCGCGGCTACTCTTCTCTGTCTGGGCTTCATCCGGGAAGCTTTGCATGGAAATGCCGCCGCTGAATAACCCACCGCCGCTAACTTCAGCACAATGGTCGTCACATTATGTTGCGTCAGAAAGCACCAACGCCGGAGAAGCGAGCTTCACCAACGCGGCCCCCTACACATCTCCGCGTCTCGTTCTCCGTCACTTTCTCGCGTTCTGTCTCTATAATTCCATGCCTTTCCTCTTCTCGTATCGTTCCTTCCTTCTCCGCGTTGTAGCTCACTATCTGCCTACGCCACAGAGCTTCAACGGCATCCTCCGCGCGTTTCTCCTGAACGCGTGTGAAAAGGAGTCGTTCGAGAGAAGCTGGGACCAGTTAGAATACGTTACGCTATCGTCATCTATTGTAAGTAAGTAATACGCAAGAAGGAGACCGTGAAGAATTCACGCTGCGTTCCCGCGTATCTTGATCGAACGAGGCAACGCGCGTCTCATTTACGCGCTTATTATCAGTCGTACGTAGAACTGAAACGGCAAATGCTTGATAGATTCTTGCTTGGAACTTCTTTCTAGCCGTATAGAATTCTTTTTTCGGTATTATAATCTTAGCTCAACACGCATCGATACATTTTTAGCGAAGTGCCTTGATATCTCGAAACTTTCCATTTTCGTAATATACCGTATTTATATCGAATAGGTACGAAAGTTCCCGAATTTATAGACGTCGATCAAACTGTCGAATAAGGCGACGATTCCATTCCATTTCAAAGAACAGCGTGTTTTAAATTCGGAAAATCGTTTCATCGTATCTCCGATGAAAAATATTTGCAAGCGATAGGTCGTGGTTCGTTTGTACAGTGATATTCTTGACACCGGGAAAAACGAATTAGTACTAATTCCGCGAGAGACCCTCCGGGTGTGTCACGTAGTACCAAAAGGGAGGGAATCGTCTAGGAATAACAGCGATTACTCACAGGGAACGTGCGACTTGATACAAGAGCCATTCCTCTGGCAGCTCCTCCTCCGATAGTTCGTCTTAACCGCCGCGGGCGCATGGGGCTCGGAGAGTTAATTGCAGAGCTTTGTCTGAGTCGCGGTGATACATGCAAGGGTACCTTCTCTCTTGCCGTGAAGGGTGTCGTCGAGGGTCGATAACGTCGTCTCGAGATGAAACTGTCGTGCCTGCTGACGCGCGTTTAAATGGGTCAACTTGATACGATTCGGTTTAGTATTTCCTTTCGAAATTTCAACACGCGACAAGTCGCGACAACGGGTGTAAGGAGTGTCGCCCGGACCACGAACTCTCTCCAAGTTCAGGTAAAAGTCGTTTGAGAAGAATGATCAACTGCGACGCTGGAAAAATTATGGCGGATGTTCGATCGTAAATGTTCCTACGCGTCAAGTTATATTTATATGTGAAACAATTTAGATGGAAATGCACTATGCGCGTCGTCTATCGTTCACGGTTACGAATTGTGAGCGTACCTCGAAACAAAAAACGGAAAGTTAACGATACAACACTGACGTTGACAAAGTAGCAATATCTAGTAGTGGCGTGTGTGCAGATTGATAGGATAACCTTCCTGCGAGATATAGAGTGCCATAAATACGACACCGAGTTGAAACTTTGCATCTCGAAACATGCAAAGCGATGCAAAAAGCTCGCAACAAAGAACACGGGTGTAGCCGTCCATCCCTATCGTGGACGAGTCGTACCGGTTTGAAAAGAACACCAAGCAAAACGTACGTAATGGTGGCCGCCTTTCGCAATAGGGGGTTGGATTCATTCGTGACTTTAGCAAGTTAATCAGTACTCTTTTGCAAGAGTTACAGCTCTACTACTAGTTGGAGCCTGGATCTTAGCGGGCTCGTACAATGGGACATAACTTTGCATAGGACACGTACACGTAACAAGTAACAACTAAAGCACTCCGTGGAGTCGCTGTATAACTTGTCTCTCTTTCTCTCTCTCTCTCTCTCTCTCTCTCTCCCGAACTCTCTCGAACTCTCTCCCGAACTCTCTGGACCAGAATGCGGAGAAAGGAGAGGAGAAGGAAAAGCCAAGAGAGAAGAGAACTAAGGTCGAGGAGTGCTCTCCGAGCGTGCATATGTATCCATTATGCAAATTTCACACCCATTATAATAAGCGAAGCCCTTGGCATACCTTAGAGACTACCGCCTAGAACTGCCAACATTACCGCAACACGGCGACATGGTCCAAGAGGACAAATTCAATTAGGACTCGGACGATAAGTTTGCAGCTGAGTCAACCGGCTGAATCGTTTCGACTGGTGCCACGGTGTCGTAACTTGGGATCGACTTACGAGGGTTCCGGAGAGACGAGCGTTGCATGAGAATGACTCCTGGTTCGGCTGAAATTTGCGTTCCTTCGTACTTATTGCCACTTTAAGTTTCTTAAACGTGCTGAATTATCCATCGAAGTTAAGCGTTTATTTCCAACTCGAGAACAGACTGGATTTTAGAATACGTTTGAATACGTCGTTCGATCGACCAAGAATCCGTTATCGCAGTCCCTAATAGGGAAAGTTTATCGTGTAATTTTCATGATGCATCAATTACCTGCAAATTTATGGGGAAAAATTACGATTAAATTACCGGTGACCACAAGGTTGAGTTCGTGCTGCCGCGTTACGACCACTAGACGTTTACTAAGCCCTTCGTGTCTAAGATTAATCGTGTCTGGATGGTGTCCACCTTAGATCCGTGTCGTTCATTTATCCCTTCCGAATGTATAGTTCCATCCCTCTTAAGTACCCTTTCTTACGAAGATTCTCATTACTTAAGGCACCGCATTACCATATTGATTTCCCGTGGGAACAATTTCCGAAAGTTCCTCGTATCCATCCTCTTTCTTCATTAGGGGATAATACGGTTGCTAGCTTCTTCGAATAATTTGAATTCGTTCGACTCTAATTCCAGCGCAACAATTATTAACCAATCGTTATACCTATTATACCAATCGCACGGTTATCCAATATTTTTCTTCGCCGTATCACAGATCTGGCACAGCGGCAAACTCCAAGGAATTTCAATAAATCCGTACAACGGTTTTGCATCAACGCGTTATGGATTTGTACAGCGAAAGGCATTATCGCCTACTATCTTCTCGTACGTTCGTAGCTTTCTTTCTTTGTGTACCGCTATTTCGACCGAACAGGTTAAAGAACTTGACAATCAGAGAACAAGGGGACGAATCGAATGGTGAGGGTCACTGTGTGGGAGGGAGACCAGCAGCTATATAGCGACAAATACTTTGTTCTGGCCGGCTTCCTACCCGCCTACTTCCAATAAAAAGAAACAAAAACCTATTGTTGGCCATTCTGTGGGTGGTGGACTGGCTGGGTGATCCATCAGGGCTCGAATAGGAAAGGCTTGGGGGTAACAGGGAATGGAACACACCGAAGCCTGCCTGCCTGACTGGATGGGGGTGAGTAATTAACCAGGCTTGCCTACCCTCTGCTTCTACTGGTCTGTCTGTTTGCACTGGAACCTTATGTACCACGGAATAACGGTTGAATCCTGCTTGCATGGACAATATATCTAGCTGACCGCTTAAACACGAATATTACTTGTATCTTTTTCTTAATGTCAATACCTGTAACGATTGGTGGTAATGCTCGAATTTCTCTAATTCTATGTACTCGGATGTGGTCGTTTTAATATTCAATTGCTTTACCCTGCTCGTTATTTTGACATTCTTGCTCTCAAGTATGTATCGTCAAGTTAGCTTTCCATTCCTTTCTTTGCAATTCCCGTTCTTTTCTTCGCAGAAGTAAGAATATAGTCTATATTGTACATTCAAGGAAATCAGTATTTCTTAACAAGACGTATTTTACGTTTGAAACAAACCGATATTCTATCCGAATACTATCTTTGTTGAAAATGACAACGTGAGTTCGCGCTCGCCGTCTATATGCAGATGCGATAGTTACGATAAATAGTAACTAGAAGATAGTTCTAGATATAATCGATAGGTTTAATCGATAGGTTTAAGATACTTTTTTTCTTTTTTTAGCCAGTCCATGCAAGAAAGTGCGGTAAAGGTCGTTCAGCTCAGAACGGTGTGACAGATTTATCCGAAGAATAAACTAATAGCTATTGCGCGTCCTATCTTTAAATAAACAAATACCAACGATCTTTATGCTGCAAATATGAATACGCGTCATTCAGAAATAGATAGAACGGTTGATCCGTAATATCGAGTGAAACTATAGTAAACGCAAATTCGATCCTTCATCACGAATACTAATGTCAAATTGCTACCACGGAGAGCCGTTAATCATAGCTAGAGGTGGAACTCTGCTCGTTGCTGGTGCGAAGTTATCTGCAGCATGTTGGCCATTAAATTCAATTTACATATAAATCCAAATTATTCTATCGCAGTGTTACTCCTGTAATCGTAATTATGTAATATAATTATACACTGCTACGATACATAACAAACACAAACAGATCATGTCGAAGCAATTATGTACAATAATTATATCTACCACTTTGTCCTTTCGTTACACACATTTTCTTATATTCCACGAGTTCTAGCATATCTTTACTTGGTAATGATTTGCAAAGTCTTTGAATTTGTCATTTGTCGAATTTCTTTTTATGCAGTCACATCAGACACATGTTACAGGAAAATTTTGAATCGCGAAGAAAGCCATTAACTTCCAATCGATATCGTTTATCGCGATGAACGTAGAAAGCGAATGAAATTAATGGTAGAAACATGTTACATATATCGTAAAAGAAGAAAAGAGGTGGACCAAGAAACAAAAAGCACTTTAGTCTGTCTCGCGAGGTATGAAGGTTGCGGAGGCGTGAAGTAGACCGGATTTGTAGAGGCACGGACTAGAAAACGGCGAAGATGGCAGCAACGGCGTCTGCTGGCAATAGCGAATGTTTCGAGGGTGAAGGCAGTGATGATGGATTGTCCTTTGCGTGTAAATATTTCACACTACACTCATCACAATTTTCACTTCCGTTCGGCTCGGCACCGAAATAACTTCGCGTCGAGTCTTGAAATTCGGCCACTCCTTTTTCTCTTCTTTTATTTCGTTTCTCTACTCGTGGCATAGACTTAAATCGAGATAAGATGCGAATTTAATCGTCCACAATGTGTTACGACATCACATTCGTGTACTGTCGACGTATATTCCGCAACTTCTTACACAGGCTACTATTTAGATTTTCGGACCTCTCAAATTTCTCTGGCCGAAGTTGGGTTTTTAATAGATCTGTGATCTTGCTTTGAATCGCATAATAAATCTCATCCACGTGTTTATCGTTATTATCGTTATGTCGAATAAAATGAAATGTCGATGACGATGAAATCTCATGAAAACAACAAATCATAGTTGAATCAACGAAAGTACACTCATGTAGTAATACATCTCTCATACGGTCAAATGACATGGTCGAAACCATAAATTCTACAGAGTATCGAGCCTCTAGATCGTGAATCCTCTCGCGATGTGGCTGTGATCCAAACAGTTTTCGTCTTATCCACAGTTGGACCTTCTTCCTTCTTCCCCTTCCTCCTTTAATCCCTGTCTCCTTCTTTAATCCATCAATGGCACGATGAAAGGCACACGGAGATACGAAGAAATCTAATACCAAAATGGATTTAGTCGTTATAGGATACGGCCACTGGAAAAATAAGTACGGCGAATGGGCGGGATCTAGCTAAATCCATCATCTCGACTGCCGCCGCTGCCATTTCCTTGACAGCGCATCGAAATGCAGTTTAAAACGTAACGCAGCCGCATCGTCGGAACGTGAGCGATAACGAACGGACTGTAAGAAGACCGGAAGCATCGGCGAATGCACGTAATTATACACAGCAGACTGGAAATTACGTGCTCCGCAGTATTTTCCGTTGCACGACCGGAAAATCGTCTGACACTCCTTTTTACGCTACACGCTAAATTCTCAGATATCTATACCGTTGAATATTACATTTTTTAACTAAAATAATTTGAAAGAGCAATAATACGTAAATAGAGCTAAATTGTAGATTAATTATAGCCGTTAGAAGAGCAGAAATTATATAAATTGTTCGAACCGATTGAAAAATCAAACAGATAATTAGCCTAGATCTGATATCATTGTCTTTCGCGATGCAGTGTTACCGCTGTTTTTACGATCGTCTCATAGAATGAGAAGGTATTTCGCGGCTGTTTCACGTGTACGCGGCATCTTATCGAGTAACAATGAGGTTTGGCCTGCGCCTGACAGCTGACAAGAAAAAGAAGGAAGGAATACAGTCGAAGAAAATGCGTTCGTGACGAGAGAAAGAAGAATTCTCGAAAGTAGAGATTGCGAGCGAACTAGAGTGAAACAGGGACCCTTTGATACACCATTGCAAAGCCGTCTTTCGCGGACGTGCAGACATCCTATTTACATTTATACCCACCTTCCGGTCTCGATGGGGCCTGAGGATGTCGTGGAACTCAGGGTGGAACAGGGATGAGAGTGTATCTATAGGAGCGAATCGAGCGGAGAACGCTGGATATATCCAGACACTGAAATTTTCGCTTCGATGCTTTCAACAATAACGCATCGTACATCTTCCACGGAGGGACGAGCAATATTTCAAGCGACTGCGGGTTACGTGTATAGGGTTACGTACATGCGCCTCTATAAGGACTGCCAGGGTGCCATAGACGCGCAAATGCCAAGAGAAAGCCAGTCCTGTGTTTGTATCTAACGCGATTGCTCGCGTGCGTGCAAATGCGACACCGATGCTTCGAATTTTTGTGAAACTTGTCACGCGCTTGTTTTATCAACGATCTATACAAGCTAAATATGCAGGCTAATGTTGAAATGTGATTCGTTTTAAGCGAACTACTGTGTATATGAAGTTGTTCAAACAACGCGAGTTTGAACAACGCGGATATTTTTCTCGGTCAATATTGTAGGAGCTTTCGCGGAAAGGTATATACTATGTACGTAGTCCGTGCAGTAAACCGAGACTTTGCAACAAACTAGGCGGCTAACGAATCAAGTCTGTAAAAGAAAAACGCGAATCGTCGTTGCTAAAAGCCGATCAGGCAATTATACTCATATTACTGTCATTGTCGTGAGATCAGTCGTGCGTGGTTATTACATACATATATGTACATGTATATTTAAGTTTTTAGAAAGTCGAAAATTATACGCGGGTTTTCCGTTATGCGGACTATTTGTATCTCTAATCCACGTGTTGTTCGAGGATCAACTGTACTTCAATGGTTAATAATATGTTTGGTAGCAAATTAAGAAAATAATGTATCATGTACCTTCCGAAATGCTCGCAACATTACGCTGTTATAATTAGAAGGCAGTAAGGATGTTACGCTCGTATTAAGTAGATACAGTTACTTGCGTAAAAATGGTGCAGTATCTCGTAAAACGTGGCGGCTTTCGAATGCCTTTGTAAGTAGATACGCTTTTAATTCTATGACAGCTCACGGTTCTTTGTAACGTTGCCGAGCATAAAATGTAAATTCACGGCCTGGTAAGCTCTCGATCTCAACCATGAAGTTTTTACATTGAAATAATTAGCAGGGTTAAATCTTAATCGCTACAAAGGAGAATACGATAAAGAATATTTACGTCAAAGTTGCGTTTAAATATCACCGTTATGTATTACAAAAGATTGGTACGTTGTTGAATATCGGACGTCGATATCCTATACGTCGTGATATTTATATCAATTTTAATTATACTTTTCGTAACTAGAGGTTAATTTCCACCAAATCAAATTACATATAAAACAAAGCCAATTATCGAACACCGCAATTAAAGCATATCATATACCGAAATTTCAACATTCACTATCATTTGCTGTAATTAAATTAAATTAAATTTTCTACCGCTCCTAGGTAGGAGCTACTACACAATATATATGCGACGTATGCGCATACTTATACAATATGTCTATTTATATTATACGCGACTGAGCATGTTGGAAGTATGTCCATTAATTAAGGGTAGTGCATAGTAGAATAAAATGGTGTTCGTTTGAGTTACAATTTAGCCTAATTTCGAATAAATATAACAACTCCCTCCTTACAAGTCAGCGACTTTTAATCGAAACGTCTTCGAGCGTAAATACGAAACGATTTTAGTGCACAAATTCGAGGGACAAGGAATGACTGAGGAAGGAAGGATAGAAGGGATTATTGGAGATTACTTCTGAACTTCGTCCGATTGTCAATACTCGTCCTCGTTTTACGGTGACGCCGCGATAACCCTTAATAAATGTCTCTCGGCCGAAAAACCTGCGGGGCCAAAGAAACACGAACGGAGGGATCAGCGAAGAGATATATTGCCCCGCGTAAATCCTCAATAAACCGTTACTGAGCCTGGCAATAAAACGAAACGGCGCCGTCACGCCGTTGCAATTATCGTTGCTTCAGTGTCATGGAACGCCACTCGATAGTGGTTGAACTTAACACTATTCCACTTGTACGTAACGCGAATTCATCGTTATGAACCTAATAAAGTTTTTACCTTCGTAGGTGATAAGCGTTACGACATTCCGTAGTTAATGCTAAATACTCGCATCAGCATGAATTTTCACGTACAAGATACAGGCTAAAACGCTTCGCACGTATTGATTGTTAATCATTTCTGTTTCCAGAGCACACCGTGGCGACTAATTTTGAGGAACTAAGTTACGTTCCAAAATCCGCGGGAATCGAATCTATGTAACTTAATCTATGTAACTTATTGAAATAACCTGGAACTGTTACAAATGTTTACATCGTAACAAAAATAATAAATAGTCTTTCATTCTTATTTCTTATTTTAACGAAATATATATACTTTATTATAATATATTATGTAGCTTACTTATTAATGTACATGTAATAATATCGACATAACTATACGAAACAAAGAACGATATCCAGATCGAATGAGAAGCTATTTTATAAGAACGAGGTAGAAATATTTTTGTCGAATTATCGAAATCCCTTTACCGAGTGATACAAGCGTGCGTGCCTCGAAGCAACAAGGGTGAGCATTATCACAAGCGCGGAGAACAGCGGAACCGGTAAATTTATATTGCCGGCAAATGCAAAAAGGTTTTATTAGCTTTTTACGCGCGGATAGGTTATGTCTTGCGCCACCTCTCGTCGTTAATCTTTGGAGTTTCGTGAGGATAGCGAGTAGACAAGCAGGGGCGAGCCTGCAGTGTACGTCGGCACGCGACGAGTCCGCCTATCTAGCCCATGTTTCAGTCACTGGGTTCCTTTCTTTTTCTCGTCTCGAGTGGAAAAAGAAGAAAGCCTACGATAAAGCTTCTAAATAATTGCGGCTGACCTTTCGGCCACATTTCTCTAATATTTCAAGTCCCCGCTGCCAAATTACGGACTGCGGTTTGCCGACCGTCCGATCCAAAGAAAAACCGTATATCGTGACAGCCAAAAGTTCCCTCGCGTTTCGACCTTGCTCTCTTCCTCTCCCTACGTAACTTTATTATGGTATTTCAACGTATCGTGACACCCCCCTGCGAACAGAATGGTCAGATAAACGATAAATGATAACACTGTCACAATTTTTAAGCCCCGATTTTCGTCCCATTGTCGAAATGAACGTGGCAAAGTTACATTTTAGTCATACTCCCAAACGTAGATACGTGTTGTACATTTACACTAAAACGAATATAGGAAAATCTAAAAGACACTACACGATAAAACGAATTTTCCACAGAGAAAATTTGGCGAATTTAAAGGATATTCTGTGAAAAATAAATATTTGGCGGTAAATGTTACGTCGAGTCGAGCTAAAAGCGTCCAAGATAATCCAATGTTCAATTTGAAAGAAAAGTCATTTGGAAGTTACACATGCATATTTAACAGTTTAACGCCGGCGAGGTCGAGCCTGCTGTGGCGCGCCGGTTCATCCGACAGGGAAAGAAGACGGAAAGGCGCGATTGCCGTCGATGCACAGGTTAAGTGCTTTTAGCGACAAAAAAGTAAGACAGCCGGTGGCGTAAAAGCCACGATGTTATCGGCAAAGGTTGAGCAACGTGAGGGTAGAAAGGTGAAGCATGAATATTCAACTAGCCGCAACCGTTAAACACTTCCGTTACTCTTGACGCTTCTCGATGAATCGAACGGTACTGCTATTGCGCCTTCTTCGACCTTATGGCCGCTATTCCAAGACAACCGATAATTATCAAAACGTTCAAATGTCACAGCGCAGTGACATCGCAAATGAAACGCAGAATATCGTCCGCAGAGCCGACACGTCGCGTGATATGTCAATTTGTTGTAATTTTAGAAACTATTCGAATACTTTCAGAAGAATTTTAGAACACGAGTGGATAAAAAATGAATTGTCAGAAAGGTATCCATAACTGTATCCATAATGGCGAATGTCTCTAACTATACATAAAATAATAATTCATGATGCAGTAGCGAACGTTTTGTTAACGATCGTAGCCGTAGAATTCAGGACTACGCACAGTTTTATAATACGCCAATCGTTATCGAGGAACGGAAAGAAACTGTGAATTCTATATTGATTCTTGAAAACTGGCAGTTTCTCTGACAATACATGAAACTGAAAATGCATACTCAGATATTACTCTGAAAAATAACGAGTGAAACTAGTGTAACTTTAATCGTTCTCGATAATGACTTAAAATTGTTGGATCGACGCGCTAATCGAACAATATAAAACAGATGTCGCTGTTCGTGAATTGGAGAATGATAGAAATATCTTGCCGAGTGAAAAGGTAAAACGTGGCGAATATGTACACCCATCGTATCTCATGATGGCGTAATAGTTGGCGAACGCAGAGCATACTCGCAACGCGCGTCAATGAAGTAGAATCGAGACAGGGACGATGCGAAATATCTATAAAATCCTAAATCCGTATGATGGATACCGTCCGGGGGTTCGGGAAACGATTGGTAATCGGTGGGCGCGTAGGCGCGCGCTGCAGGTACAGCGGCAGCATCTGCGCATACATCAGGCTCGATTTGACACGGCTCGCGAATCGAAGTGCCAGATTTTCAAGGGGAATTTGTAAATTTCCCGTGTTCTGGCCGCCTGTACGTCGCGCCGTCAGCGTGGCCTCGCATAAACACGTTACGTCATCCACACTGTTCACAGCCGGCGTGCCCGTTTGTTCCCATTAACGATTGAAGTTGGCCCGATCGCGACAGATGGGTGCGACGTGACCGTACACCACAGCCACATTCCACGAAATCCATGAAATATTTAACCGCATTATTGATTCCCTCCGTGGTCCACGAGAGTGCTCCTCGTCGTAAATTCATTAGCCGTGAAGTTCGCTGTTCGACCCGCACGCGAGCGCCCAAGCCACGCGTTTCCCGACAATTATCGAATTCTGCGATATATCCTTTCGGTTTCTCTACGGTCTATGAGTGTCGTTACAAGTAACGGCACGTATACTGGGCCCGGTGAACCCGGTAATGTTTGTAGAAACCTCCGGTAATTGCCACCGCATTAAAGTTATCGATTTATCGTTACGATTCGGTTTCTGACAGATTTATTAATTAGACTGCCGTTCTAGCTTCCATCGTACTCGTTTACTGGTACTATTTCCAGTATTTCTAGTCCATGCCTCTCGCGTGTCCTTGCTTTTCGTAAGTATTCGGATGCGCCGGAAAACATCACATAGCAATATCCGTCGAACAAACAATTTGTAACAAATTGCCATAAACTTTCCCAGTTCGATACTGGTATATTTTTAAAGTTTTAAAGATTAGGTACCGTTGTCATTTTTGAGCCATCCATCGTAGAAAACGTTCTTGTCAAAAATATTTGGTCCTCGTTAGTACGTTGATTCCGTGTTTAATAAAAAAAACGTACGCAGAGCGCGCTATACGAATAAATGAAATGCTTTTTGGTTGTGACGTGTGACTTTTTAATTAGGTCAAGCCAGAACAATTTGTCGCTGAAAATCGCATTATAAAAAGAAACGGTCATGAGGGACGGTGATTCAAAGGAAGACGGAAAGAAGAATGAGCAGCGAGAAAGAGGGCAACAGGGGTGGACTCGTAAATGTAGGTAGCTGCGAGAGAGTGTCTTGTTCGCAGGGCACATAAAATATCAGTCGGAAGATTACTATCGTCCCTTGATCCCCCACTGGTTCCTCCACATCCGCGCCTTCTGCCGCGCTAGTTTTTACCGGGAATATATGCACCAACCGTCGCTTTGTTACTTCTCTCCCTTTTTTGCTTGGCTTCCTTTCGTCCAGCGACTGCGTCCACCAAACGACCCTTCTTCTACCTACAACTAGCCCCTCGAGCCATTTCTACGACCTACCGCCATCCGGTTATATCGTTCTACTATTCCTGGACACAAGCAGTGCCTGCAAGTTGCATTAGTAACAGCGAATTATCAATGAATGCTGTCGCGCGCGCATTTGCACCGCAGCTTTATTTCTATGATTCGTGTTCGACCGTGAATACATTGCGATACCAGTGAATCGAAATCGTGCTCGTATAACACGTTTCCAATGCGAACGTAATTAGTCCAACGTTATATTATGTAACACATCGAACAATTGCTTTCCTCGTTTCGGTTTCAATTAGGATTTCGTTCAATTGTTTCGTTTAATAGGTAGGTACATTTCAGTTTGCCAAATATTAACCGAATTTGGTATTACATTTTTATCAAAATGTTTATTTCGATTTAAATGTAATATTTTTTCATCTGAATTTATCAAATCAAAAGCACGTTACAGACTGTGTAGGTAACAACAACTATCACGTAGAATCAGCTGTCACCAGACATACCAGTGTCGTAATCAGTACGTCACGCCACTAGGCGTTGTCCATGCCCATTACTTTTTAGTAAAATAAAAATTCCGTTAGCTCGTAACACGACACTTTCAGCCACGTACATAAATTACTTTGAAACATTAGTTACCAAAGTTCTACGTACATTGTAACGTACGTCACGCGCGAGAGAGTTAATAATGCAAAGCAAGTTGGTCTTATGCTCGCTTCGCTTCACTTGTAAACCACTGACATGTAATTCTCCGTGCTCCCTGCTCTACATCTTTACCACGGTACTTTATGATTCTTTTTTACATCACAAGAAAACTGCCTGAAAGTGCAAGAGTTCAAAGGACGCGTAATTTATTACGTAGCTGTTAGTACGCCCCTTATCGTTGAATCTATTAATGCGGAACAAATGTAACGCGGCGAATACATCCATACAACTTTACCTTTCGACCAACTAGATACGTTGGCCCTAGGTCAAACTTTATAAAGTCTCGCTCAAATACTCTGCGACAAATATTAAAGTACTCGATAGCGGTAGGTGGTGGTCGTCAGAGAAATTGGAAAACGCAGTTGAACTCGCAAGAAATGTCAGACATTTAAAAGAGAAAACGGAGGAGAGACAATAGACTGTTTTGTTTGCGGCAACACGGTCTCGACTATTTGTATCCTGTCTGGGTTAAATATCGATTAATTCGCTGGGTCGTTTCCCTTGCCCATCCTCGTTCTAGTTGTCATACGATAGACGTTTCATAATTTAGTTGCTCTGCTTGATACGACGTGCGAAGAGTTGTCATTTGGAGATAGACAGGTTGAAGGAAGACCTCCAGGCTAATGATAGTAAACGCTGTAAATAACTTAGTCAATTATATAATTGCAATGATCTACTTTATTTCAAAAATTCCCTATTGCGAACTCAAATACTTGAACGTATCGCTGAAGATTATTCTTTAGACAATGATGTTATACGAGCCAAAAACTTGACTATAATTAAAAAATAGCATCGAAAATTTTGTCGTAAAAAAACGTCGGCGTGGTTAACGAGAAAGTGGGCGAATTGCTTGTGCCAGAGAGATTCAACCGCGAAAAGTGGTTATTACTTTGGTCACGAAGATAGAATGGCCAGCAAAGTAGAAACGGCGTGACACTGCGACGACATCGTTGCAAGGGTAAGGGGACTCGATTTTCTTGATCGAGTTTCGAGATTGGTGCATGTATCCCGAAATAGACCTCTTCAGTCAACGTACCATCTATTCCAACGATCCGCTTTGACTCCTGTTGACTCGGCATTATGCTACCTACGAACTGGACTCTTCTTCCGGCCGACCAAACATTGCCTCTTATTACTTTCATTACTTTTTGCCGTGACTCGCTTCAAGTGCTCGCACGTCCATTTTTTAATCCGCCGTGAATCGAGCAGCGCTGTACTCGCTAGAGACTATATTAAGCTCGTAATTCTTGCAAAGTGAAAGGCTAGGAGAGCCACTGCAGTACCTTGTAAGCTGCCTTCCTGGCAAAAGAGTAAATTTCCTCTTTTCCTCGGCTAAGTGTGTAGTTTGCAACGATTAGACTCCTGCCACCAGACCAATATACGTCAATTATCTTTACAGCTGTGTTAACGTCGACACGTCATTTCAATCGGTTTATTTTCTCGCAAGAGATTTCAAAAACGTAATCACAGAATTTATTCGTCTTATTCGCCTTGATTTATTATCGTTATTTTCGTATATTATATGTATATATATATATATATATATATTAGTAGTTCGCGCAGTTTGCAGTCTATTCTTTATCTTCTTCTTCGGAAGGTTAGACTTAATTACGCCCCTTTATACTTTACATCGAAACGCGATAGCAAGAAAATCCTCGGATTCCTCGTTTTGTTGGAACAGTGGAAGAAACGAAGTCTCAACCTTCCGAAACTGTCGCATTTCACGTTAGCTCGATAGGACAGGCGAATGGCATAGTCAGGCAACCAGCAAACCACCTTTATTTCACGTCAACGTGAACGCAGTAAAGTAAACCGTTATTGGCTGGTAGGAATCGTAGCGTTAACGTGCTACGATACTTTAACGTACGGTCAGCCAGTCGGTGTTTCAGTTGGCATCGTAGTAACGGCGTTCGACGACAGTACAAATCGAAGCGAAGTAAGCTCGAATGCCGTGTGTAGGTGATACCGAAGCGAGAACGAGGCGCGAGGCATTCCAATAAGTGGATTGACTCCGGCATGCTCTACAGCCACCCTTTTCTTCCGATAACGCCCTGGAACCAGCGACGGGTCCAACCAGGGATCAACGGGGAAAAAAGCGAAAATCCCAATGGTGGAGTTGCACCGATTTTATACTTCTACGAATCGTATTTACAGTTTATCAGGTTGGGAACGTTTCGTAAAAAATTCAGGCGACGTCTTTCTTCGAATTTCCTGCACAGAAATCGCGCTCCATTCGACTTTATACACTTATTTCCTCGCTGATCGTCACGTTTCGCTCGTTCCCTTCTTAACTCTGCGTTCACCTCTTCGATTTTATCGAAAAAGTTGAGCGTACTGTGTAAGGTTTCACGTTTTCTGAAGGTTTAGCCGAATGACCGTCTATATACGAACGAAGCTCTTTTCATTCTATTCTCTGTAAGTCTTTCTGATACCTCAAATTAATAAATATTACGAGTATCCATAAATAAAAGTATATCGAACGGAAATATTTATTTTCAACGATCGCAAATATCACGTACGAAAGTTCATTTGTAGAAAAACGTTGTTTCCAGAAAAATTCTATCGATTATCTTATTCCAGAAATTGTACGCGACATTGCACCCTTACTCGACCCTCTACTTACACGGTAAAGCGTGGTTGATAGACTAGGCCTCTATATTCTACGATGTTCCAACCTTTCGCGGAGGGTTTCAGCGCATCGCTCAGGCTTACGCCTCGCAACGACCTTATTAGACATCCCTGATTTGTGCCCTCCGGTAAATGCTCGGCATTTCCTAGTAGGTCGAGAATTTGCTCGTGGATCGACGATGTGTTCTCTCACGGTGCGCTTCAAAGAAATCCGCACGTAAGATTCGTGCGGCCCGACTAATCTTACGTATTCACGTTCGAGACACGAAATTAGGTTTTGCATGCCAAACTGTCTGGCCCTCGTACTTCCTACACGTGTTATGCAAATCCGAAGATTATACGAAATAACAGAACACCGCCTCGACACGTTCACGACAACCTCAAGAAACACCTTTTCACGCCCTTGTATCGGATGTTCTACCTACAGAGGAAAAAAAGAGAAAGAAGGTAAGTAAAAAACGATGGGAGTTTCGTTCGAAATCGAGACGAATACGCGTAACGAATTCAATCGATGGCATACACCGAGCTAGGTAGAATTTTAAAATTGAATCGAGCCCGGTATCGTATTTTTTGTACGAACGAACACGAAGGTTGCAGGAAAAATTTATACGGCTGCGTTATCAATGAATTACCACCGGGTTCGGGAAAAATACAAAACTGGAATTGGACACCGCGCAGAAGAAGAGAAAAGGAAGTAAAGGCCATTGTTATTGTTAATTCGTTCTTTCTCGTTCGGCAACCAGATACCATTACGAAAATATAATTTCACGGTTTCGGAGAGGAGCGAGCGACCGAGAACGTTAGAATCGTGTTTTTCGCATCTCGATCGAATGAAACGTTCGCATTATCGGTTGGTCTCGGTGACAAGGTACACTTGATTATTTTGGATGGTGGAGGCGCTCGCGTGCCACCCTCTCGTAGGTTTGCACGGTTCGTTCAGATGCGAGAGGACACGCGTCGCGCTCGCGTACCTCTGATCGACTAGGTTGCTCTGTTTGAACGCAGCGAGATACATACGTACGCGCGTTACGTGGACGCGCGTATATTTCACCGCGCGGAAGAAAGAGACGCGACGAGAGCGGGACAGGGAAATGGTAGAGCAAGTTAGGAGGATGCATTAGGGAAATGTTTGTACGTGCAAATTCGGGTTGTCCCCCGGTGCACGGTTTTTGATACCGAGCGATCGTTCACGCATTCCGCCGCTGCATCCTGCTGGGCCTGGCTGACTGCTGCTCGGCAGTTGCAGTTGCGGTTGACGGCTCCACAATGCAGCCAAATGCGGCACACGTTGCAATCTCCACTGCGGTACCGCGAATTTTAGTATCCGCTCAGTCGGCTGAATGTGCGTGCGACTTGACGAAAGAAAGAGAATCGCTCGATCTCTCGAAGATTGATCGAGGTCTGTGCCTTTCTCTAATATATACGTGTTGAGGGAAAACTGCGTCAAACCGAAACCTGTCTGCCCTTCTCTCTGTTTTGCTCTACAGGAATTGATTCTATGTTCGCGTGTAGAAAGTACTATGCGGTTCTACGATCTACACCTACAACGCTAAATTAAACCGTAACCGTAACTGACTCCACCGAAACAGATACGCGTATACCAAACGTTTATCCTATTCTATCCTATTTCATAGTACAGTAGAATTTTTCTTTTCCGATATTTTTCAAAAAAAATTTTTTCTCTGTATTTCTAATCTATCGCAGTTTGAATATATTAATTAAATTCTTGTATTATTTGCAACTCGGGAATATATAAGTTAACATCATATTTTTAAAGCTATTATTTTACTTTATATAGCAAATACTGTGTTAATCGTTAGAAATAAAATTTTCGATCGCGCGATCTGTATATAACCCCAGAGAAATCAGGAAACGATGTTCGAAAATAAAACGAGCACGACTTTTTGTATTAAACCTGGCCTGAGGTTTATTAGAGTGACGTTAACTTATGGACGACAGGCGCGCACGATGCAACGCTCGACGTTTCATTAACGTTTTCAGGTCTCCGCTTCTAATCAATCGCACCAATGCACTCCTCTTTCCTCTTGCAACTCAACGAAACGTACATGCGGCAACGTGTAATGCGGTTTCGAACTGCGCCTGTGGTTTCGGGTGTTGAACAACAAATCCGATGGGACTTGGAGAGTATTTCGAGTTTGGCTGCCACTCCTCTGCCTTCCGAGTTTGCCGAGAGTTTTATAATTAAATGTTCGTTGCTGGCATTCTTTCATCGGTCGAATTTATCGCTAAGCGATATCCGCGACACTTTGTCGTTCAACCGAGTGAGTCAACAAGGCTTCGTTTCTTCGCTACATTTAAAACAGGTGAAAGCAAGATTCGACGTAAACTAGGTGAGAATCAATTTACGATCATTCGCTATACTATTATGTATCGTACTTTATCTAATCGCCACCAAGAGAGAGCAAACGCGTGATATTCCATATGGATAAAGAAGAAGACTTCGAGCGCACGAAATATCGAACGCTTAACTCGTTGGATAATATAGTCGGCTTCATTTTCCGGATAAGTTCGGCTAATCTTACAAAGAAATTTTCGATCGGCCGGTTTCTCTCGTCTCAGCCGGAGGAGTTGCCACCGCCGTATCGAAGACAAAGGCGGTCTCGTAAAAAAAGGAAGGAATTCCATTAACGACGTATTTCTTTTCTCATTGTTCCGCTTCTCGATTGCTTCGGACTCGCCGAGGTTTTAATTAAAAGTTTCTCATTACTCCCGTTGTTTGGAGGCAAACCCGTCGCCGGGCTTTACGTTTCAGACAGTAACGAGCCCTGTTTACGATACTGTCTAACGGCTAAAGTAGTTTCTCCTAGAAACGTAGCATGGAACAAAAATCCATGCGCAGTCGGGACATTAACATCGGCGGCGTTCTAATAATTGCGCGTCACTTGCCCTACTTTTGTTCCCGTTCTCTCATCGTCGTAGAAGAAACACACGATATACCAAGTGGATTAAACGGCGTATAAAAACGTTGCTCCGAATCCAGCGTTGAAACGAAAATATAGAATGAACGACGTCTACATTCGACTCCTAAATGCAGAGTCAAAGTGATCGTTCCTTCCATTTTCTTCCTTTATCATTTCCACTCGAAACTCTTGGCATTCTTTCTTTATTTTCATTTTCTTTCAATCTTTTTTTCTTCTTTCAATTTCTTCTTTCTTTTATCTGATATGCTCGTACTCGTTGACATATTCGATTTGTACGCGTACAAGGCGAGTTATCGTTGCTTTTTCGCCGACTCGAATAGGAATGATATTGCATTGCAGGGAAACCAGCGTAGATTGGGTTCATTAGCGGGTGGACATCAATTTTTCCAGTAATCAGTAATAAAGCCAGGATTTAAACGAACTGCCGGTACGAATGGTGGGACTTGAGGGGAGAACGGCCGTCGACCGGTCTGTTAAATGAAACAAAGCCGTTACAACGAATGGGTATTCATCCGCGGTACGATTGGACGAGGTGAAGGGGTTGGGAGAGAGAGTGCTTCGCCGAATGGAACAGAGAGAGCAGAAAAAGTTGGAGCGAGGAGGAGAAACCGGGAGACGGTGCAGAACGGTTGGTAAATTAAAATTGTTTCTCCATTTGAAATAGAAACATTCCGACACCGAGGTGGTTACCCGAGCCAGAGACGACGATTCCTTTCCCGTTATCGTTCCGAACCCAACACACTATGCATCCGTACCTCGTGAATGTAGACAGGTTCCTTCAACACTCCGCTTGTGTCTACTAACATATTTAAAGTAGATACCGGCACAGCGAAACGAATAAATTACCTTTCAAAAAACCAAATTCACTTGTCCTAAAAACCAAGAGGAAATGGATTTTAATTTTTGAACAAAAAGGTCGGAAGAAATTTCCGTGTTGATTGAATTTTTATAAGAGTTTTATCGTTGAAACGCGTTCTCCGATCTCGTTTCCGAAGAGAGCGAAAAAATACCAAGTTTTCGCATACTTATGAGCAAATGCCGTATTCGTAACGCGCGTCGTTGAAAAAAGAGCATTCGAAATTTCGGCAGTGCAACATTAAAACAATTAATCGTCGTAATTGTACCGTTTCGTGGAACAAGAAAATTACGTATACAATTAGCGAAGTTAGCACGAAACTGGTGCGAATGCGTTGTTATTCAAACAGGGTAGTACCACGAACGTATCAAAGAACGCAACGGTGGAAAACGTTTAATGACTTGTGGAAACGGAAACGCTAATCGAAACGGAACTTTTGAAATATTAGCGCGATCTCGTGGAAATTTTTATCTTTTATCTTTTTTGCCGTTTTGTCTTTCTCAACTTTCGTTACTACGAATCATAAAATTGGCAGACGAACTCAAGGAATTTAACTAACGTTTCGTTACTCGACGCGAGACTATGTAATCGCGCACGTTTTTCCGATAAAAATCCCACATGATCGGCGACGACGACTTCGCGCCGTCCGTTTCAGAATTAAAAACTACCACGTCCATTGAAGTATAGCGTAATTGCGAAATCCTGCTGCTCTTCGTATTCCACGCGATGCGTAACTGCGGATTTCAAGGTAACATTTTCTCCTGAAACAAAGTCGGCGTGCACGAAAAGTTTCGTCGTCTGTGCCTGAGAGATAGAAAAAAAGCTTTTCCTGCGGCAATGGTAACCTAGCGAATCGAATGGAGAGGCGAGATCAGCGTAAAATAAGTTAGCAGAGCCGTCCGGATCCCAAACCTGCCTACCCTTTCTCTTACTTTTCCCCGCTAGCACGTAGGCTTCTCTCCCTCATAGACCTCTCTTTCTCCCTCGTACGACCCTAGCGGAAAGCTTCAGGAACGCTCACTGGAAGCCAGATCGCCTACGGTTTTTGCAGAAACGACCTCGGTATTTCTGCCCGAGTGAAATTAACGATCACAGAACACCACCGTGTTGTACCTTCGGCCACATTCGGATAAAGCAAAGGAGTTTATGGCTTACATGCACACATTCGCCTAGGTAATACGTGTCCTTTCTTTGTCTCTTTTCTCTGTTTCTATCATTTTCTTTTTCTTTCGGTTCGCCAACCATATTTTTCCAGAATGTCTAGGCATTCTCGATCGCGTTCGATATAAATCAACGTGTACACGGAAAAATTTCCTTTGCTTTGCAAACAGTCGTATTACGCGCAGGAAATACGTTTTACATCTCTAATTTCAAATTCCACAAGTGATTTCAATGCAATTTGGGAGCCAATCCCGATGTTATTTATTAAAAGTCGCGTTGAAAATGGTTACGATAAAACAAACGACGTGTCAACGCATGGAATCCTAATAAACACGCTTAAGCGATACGATATTGCAACCAAAGTACACGTTCTTTATTAGATATGTTAAAGTAAACACGTCGTCACTGATGCAAAATTACTACAAATATAGGGTCCCGTGCAGTGTACGAACGTGGTCATTAAGATAAAGTGCTTCCGTGTAATTTGATTGCAAGCACCGCCCGAAATTGGCATGAAGCCACCTCGCGACATCTGCTTCGTTCTTTGCCTTTCTTCGGCTAAAGAATATTGAAAATAACTACCTTTTAGTTTTTATCCGATGCCGTGTAATAGCACGTCCGCCAAATAACTTACCTGAAACAGAAAAATGTTTGCGATTAATAGCTTGCAACGTAAATGTAGAATTGTCCTTGTAAACAAATATTACAATACCACCAACTAAATTTAACATGCAAGTTTAATCTTTAACAACGAAATCAAGATGTAAAACAAGCTATAAATTTTGAACGAGCCAATTTGCCACTGTCCGTGTAATGCTTGATCTTAGTTACTAGATATTCGAATATTTCGTCACGTTTATCCCTTACTGGCTATAAAAGGTAACTTATACGTTAAATACTCAGTATTTGCAACTAGAATTTATTGCGACGCGATTTACACGATTTAATCTCGTTATGGCAGGTTGGCTCTGCCTGGGACAGTTAGGCTCGCTGCCTCGTTGTTCGCGTTATCACGGACGATTTTATAGAAAAAATTTGAGCGCCAGTACCGAAGCACTCTTCGGATCGCTCGCCTTTCCGACTAGTCAGCTAGAGCGAACTTTAAGGGAGGTTTAACAAAATCGACCCTCGAGCTCGGTTTGTATAATAGCTTGGCGAAACTGTGGAAAAGAGCTACTTTCTGTTCGATTTTGAAGATCTTGGAATATGTTGTAAAATTCAACATTTTCAACGACTTCTTCCTGTAGCCATAATTTCAAAGATATTCGCAGAAAATTATTGATATCGCTACAGTGACTTCTGGCTAGAATTATGTATCTGTGGCAGCATATGGGTCGATATTGGTTGCCGATCGTCAACCGCTTATCTCTTGTTCATAAGCGAAAGTCGGGCGAGCTTAAAGGCCCTATCGTGCACAATTGCATATGCGAGGCTGCAAGAAATATCTGTCATAACGTATAACTCGATTAAAAGTGAGTATCATCGATATATTGGACTTGAGTCTCGATTAAATATTTCAATCCGGTCACCACGGGGCGGGAGGCAACGCTTGCGTAGAATTAATTATAGGAAATTAATTATAGAAATAGTAGGAGAATGAATAATTGAAATATGAATATGAAAGGTGAAGGACGTTGTAAACATAAAGTTCGCAAACGCAAGCCGCCAAGAAATCGTCTCGTAATTCGTGCTACGATGGCTAGACACGTTTTCTCGATTAAGATCCTTAGATCGGCGACCGTCGGTCTTCCAACACGACCACCACCTGTCCGGCTCTTCGATCGATGACCGATTAGCAATTTTTCCGACTGGCACGCGACGTTTCGCTTGGCACGACATTCTTTGGCAATTAAGAAAGCTTTTCAGGCCATTAATTAAGGATAACCATTAATTAATATATATCGCCGTATGAGGCCGCGTTCTATATTCGAAAAGAAATCAGAGCATAGTAACGATAACTACGTTGAAAAAGAATCGAATGATCCCTGGACGCACTTTGTCGTCATTAGCAGAACGCCGGTGATACGCGCCACCGCACGTGTCCGATCGATCTTTCTATCTCTTTCCTCTTTTATCTGTCGGAGTAGCGGGACGAGGGGTATCCACGTAGAAAAATTGCATGTAACGAATCGTGGCGCCTGTATGATCGCGTTTCCGATCACGTTTCCGCGGTATTGAATCATCCAATTAGTGTCGTCGCGGGAGCGAGAAATACACGGATGACACCAGATGGTCCCTACGTGAGAACGGGATTGTCAATATGTCTTCGACGACGGAAATTTTCATGCGTGCACCGAGAAATGTGTATGGAAGAACCAACGACAGATATCTTTCTGCTTAAATTCAATTTTTTTGATACGGTCCGCCTTCTTATTTAGATGCACAAGTGATCGATAAAAACGCGACTACAGAAACGTTTACGTTCACTGAACCGTATCATTTTACCGTTCTGATTATTAGCGATGCTTTTATGTAGTATTTCGCAATTCATTTAAAACCCATTTAACGAACGATGAGATTGAAGTCGATGTTTTCATATCTAATAGAAATCTAGCAAGTATCGAATTTACGATCTATCATTATTCTTTTTCGTTGTAGTTGTGCTTGATATATAAATAAATCACATCTATAATTGTATTATACTAAATAAAATGATACATTAAAACTTGCTCGTATACGTAAAATGCCCATAAGCACGTGATCGATCATATTTAGTGATACCGATATAATGGTACACCACGGAACCAGGCGAATTGCAAGATAAATTTTCCATCTTCGGTGACTCATAAATACCACGTATCTATCAGTCATTTCCGGATTGCGGAGGAAACGGCTATCCTTTTCGTCTGCAGACAAGTCATGCGACGAAATGCCACAAACCTGTATCCGTGCTAAATCACGTTGAAGTGCCGGCCAAAATTATGTTGAGTTTTATGTAACACGCGTAGAAAGAAAGATAAAAAGAAAGAGAAGAAAAACAAGGAGACCTTTCCCCTTACTATTCTATTGGAAAAATATTATGATGGTACTTTCAGCCAAAAATTCTGCAATGCGGTGCTCTACACGAAAAAGATATCCTATGATGATCGCCGAGGAATTCCATGGTCGATTGAAAATTTTCTAGAGAACAGCCATTTGCCAACAAAGAATATCATCCATGCATCTTGGGTCCGTGGTTCAACGATAGGCCTCTAATAAATAAGCCGCGTAATAAATCGACGAGCAAAAGGGGCACTGCTAGGTCAAAAAGGGGGTTAGTTCCCTGTCGTATAAAATATTCGCCAATTCATTTCGGCTAGCACACATAATTAAAGCACCATGTGTGCAGGAGGTCTGCTATAAATCTCCGGGATCAGCAATAACGTCGGAGACTTGGCCGTTGCCGTCGGTGGCGCGGATGATGGTGATGGTGGTAGTGGTGGTGGCAGCGATGGAGGTGGCTCGGGGTGCCTACAATTCGTCGGTTGGTCCAGTGAAGAACGGTCTGGCATCAAGTCGCGAGAAATTATGTGAATGTTCTCGCCCTATACCAAGACGGGGACGGAGACCGAGGGTTGTCCTCGCAGCAGAGCCAGGAACTAGGAACCTATAGCCAAGGCTGAGATGTCTAGACCTGGCTGTGCTCTACACTTTGCACGCCGTAGGTATTCGAACCGATTTGCGAGGATTCGCTCGACAA